>NC_048430.1:7786476-7801424 GCF_013103735.1 Etheostoma cragini
GAGGGGAGAGAGGAGGATGAGGCGATGGAAGAAAAACAACAAAAAGGCGCAAAAAGGGAGGAGAGAGAGAGTAGAGGATGGAACTGACATGCATTGCAACAGCACAGATCTACGAATACTGACACACACATTTTCAATATGTATGCGTGTATTTTTAATTCAATACAATTCAATTCAATTCAATTCAATTTTATTTATAGTATCAATTCATAAGAAGAGTTATCTGGAGACACTTTACAGATAGAGTAGGTCTAGACCACTCTATAATTCACAGATAGATGATGAGATGCTTATGATCTTAGCAATCATAAACATCTGATATATATATATATATATATATATATAAAAAGCACAAAGCAGATATCTGAGGCACACAGACATGCAATTATTCCTTTGGATGGTAGATGAAAACCCATGTTAATTCCCTTTGGAGGAATAAAAGAGAGGAAAACAGGCGAGCATCTCACTGTGCATGATCTATTTCTGGAATTCTCTCTGGACCAGACTGGCGTGCACACGCACACACACACACACAATTAGCCATGAAGCTAGGGGGTGCTGAGTACGCGTGTGTATTCATCTCACACCACCTTGCGTGAATTGCTGCACCCACGATACACCAGTCCCTGTGAGGACTTGGGTGTGGACTTCATCACGTCTGGTCTTGTTCGAATCAACCTCAACACACGTGTTAATGTAATTTACTAAATCCTCTCACCAGTAGCTGACGGATATCGCTGCCTGATGTACCATGATAACAAAGGCAAATTTCAAATTCAGACTTTAGCTTGACACGTTGCGCAGGACAAATCTGTGGTCTCACATGCATGCACGCTGTCAGACTTTATGTAAAAGGTGAGGAAATATTGTGAGGACAGATGGTCGCGCCGCCTCGCACTTCGCCTGCCTTTTCCAAAACAAACAACCCCACATGCATGATAGGTGAGAGCTCTGGACGAGCCTATTCAAATGACACACACGGATTTTGCATTGGAAATGAGGTGTGTGATGACACCTGTGGCTTGGAGTGATTCCACGCCGGCTTCTGCGCAAATTGCTGTAAGTGGCTTTACATCTCCGACTTCAGTGTGGGGAATTAGGGGGACAGATGTCTTCGTCTGCGGTTAGTTAGGCAAAGCGTATACACTTTCAGACCAAACCGCACAGTGGATACCTGAGACGCACGTGGAGGGAGCACAGGTGCGTACGGACACACACATCCGTAAGAGGCCGGAGACCGACAACGAGAAGCAAACCACATGCACCGCCACACACCTGCAGAGAAGGGGCCTATACATTGGCAAAAGGGTCCATCAATCTTGAATGTAGCCTAGTTACCCAGGAGCCCCCTCCTCCCGTCAGCTTCCTCCCTCCCTCCTTCTCTTTCTTGCTCTCTATCCTCCTCTCTTCTTGGTCCCGACGGGCAAGCATCGGGAGACAGGGAGCTATAAATAGCCTCGGCTAGCCTCAGGCAGAGAGTCAGTAAGCTCGAGCTAATGCAGCTACCGCTCGCTAAAAACATGCATGTTGTGATCTGCGCTGTGAATGGGGAGGGATGAGGGAGTAATGAGGTAAATGGTGGAGAGCTCCGTCTGCTGCATTGCTTGATGTAGTTTTGTGACAGCGCAGAGAGAGAGAGAGAGAGAGAGGCGAGCTTGCCCCCAGAGTGCATGCTGTATGTTGACAGAGGCCTTTGTTATGTGGGAGGAATGAGATGTCTGTCTGTGCCACTGTGGCGTTTACAAAGAGACACGGTGACAGAGAGAAAGAGGAGGAAGGACGCTCCAGCCTCATTACATTCAGTGCACTTCCGTTCTGGCTGCTTCGTCCAGGGTGACTCCAGTGAGCAAGGTGAACCAGACAGGAACAATACGATTAATCAAACACGCCTCTCCTTGAAGAGCCTTTTCCTCTGGGTCGCAAATTTGCTTCCCGAGGGCACCGGCTGACGTCACGGCGACTGATAAAAGAGAATGGGTGACCCCTGTGTGGGCCGCCGACAGTTTGCGTCCAGCGAACAGTCGGAGACAACCATCTGACCCTCATTTCATGCTAGGAGAGTCTGAAAAAACACAGCGGTAATGCAATTTGGCATGATGTCTAAGTGCTTCTTTGTGCCTCTCTGTGAATGGCGTCGTTTGATACGAAGTCACAGATGTGTTGGGAATCGGGAATTTGACTGTCCAAAACACACTGAGGTCATGAGACGAGAAGACCAATGAAAAGATCAAAAACCAAAGCTGCAGAGATGTGGGAGCCAGAAACGCATCAATGAGACACAAAAACATGCATAGGACTTATCCTCGGACTCGGAGAGTTGGATTTTCAGTGTCTACAGGTTCGATTTATGAATGTAATATAACAGCGGCTGTTAAATAGGGATTGGTATGAGATTTATTAGCTCATTTATAATTTAAGCAGTGTGAGTTTGAACTACTGTTCATAAAGCAGCAAAAGTTTGGGACTAAGCTACATCTTGATTAAGAATGAATGGTCAGAGTAAGCTGGAGGTGGATAAAGCTTGCAGAGAAGCTTTGGTTTGATTTATTTTCTTCCTGATTGAGTATTCGGTATTTCATCCATGTAAAACCAAACTGCTAAACTGGAATACAGAGTTGACAGTCGGATATCTGAAGAAGAAACGGCTTTTTAGATTTCAAGATGCTGTGGTTCAATAAAAATGCATGCTGGCAGTGACTATGCATCATGATTAAACAATGCCACGATACTACATAGAGGGTGTCGTAACAAATCCCCATATTGGAGGTCCAATGCTCATGGATATCAATGGCAGAAAACTGCATTTCTAACCATAGATAAGCTATAAAAGGGGTTTCTCCGATTTTTTCCCTGTGCATTCTGGGATAGACTGCAGCCCCCTGCAGTGACCCAGCGCAGCAATAATTATTGGTATAATAAATAGATAAATTTGGATTTGGAGAGATTTGGAAAGCATGGGAAGCCGGACCTAATAACAACATTACAACATACACCCACAAAATGTGAGATGCTCTGCAGCTACTATGCATACAGAGCAACATGGGCACCATTTAGTATTCGCTAGATTTGTCTTGACTCTTTCAAGTCCCAGCAATGATCATAGTTTGACACAGTTGCACAACGGTCGTACTTCCTTGATGCCGAGGCCAGACATCCGTGCTCTATGTCAAGCCCGGTGGAGCATCATGTCAAAAGGCACAAGGATAGGGCTCAGGGGAGGCAGTGTAAACCGTAATTGCCGCTGACAGCTCGTTGGCAGAACACAGTGGATCCTGTTTCTCGGCTGGGACGGGACAAAAGACACGGGGACAAAAGATGTGTCCCGTTCCTCTCATTAACTCATGTTCCCTCTCTGCTGTCTCTGTCCTAATACCAATTAAAAACTGAGGTTTACTAACGTACCCGGACACATATAAAGGCCATGAATACTCCAGGTGTTTGTTTTTTGTGGGGGGTGGGTGGGTGGGTGTGGCAGGACAGAGCTGGGTGCCGCGCTCCATTTGCACAGGGGAGGACAAAGCAGAGCTTGTTCTTATTGGCGGTTCACTTGACCCTCTCTGGGTTTGTTCCGGGATGGACTGTTTGTCATGTTCAGCCAAGCTGGTGGCACATCGGAGGACAGAACTAACGAACCGTCTGGCTGGCAGGGACCTGAGCTCTGTTCACCAAGGGTGGGAACATTTTTTTTTTGTTTGCACTCATCTACAATTTCGTAACTCGGTTTTGTCGGAGAGAGACAACATGTCAGCGCAAGTGGATGGCAGACAAACACGACAATCAAGGCTTGAAATGACCCTCGACGAGGCTGACCGCCGCACAAAAGAGGCACGTTGTGTGACGCACGCACTCGTCCCGCTCCCCGTTTGTAGCAGCACGACGCACGGCAACGAACCGCTCAATCGTGGAGAGTAGAATCAACACGGGAGAGCACATATAATGATTGTTTGTTCGCCGTGCGCATATCTTGTGTGTGTGCTTCTAAAAATAGACTCAGGGATAAGCCGGGCCCTCTTTATTGCAGCGGGGAAAAAATGTTAACCCCTTCACCCCTGGTTTTGAGCGTGGATGTGTGATTGCGTGCATTTGGATAAGAGGATGTAAGGGGGGTCACGTAATGGAGTAAAGGATGAGATAAATGTAAATGAAATGCATAAACCATCATACACTTTGGACTTGGATTCATAGATCTGTAGTCCACCACTGCAGAAGAGCTTTTACTTTTACTTTGTTATAAAAAGGATTTTATTTTTTCACACTTTGTCTCAACTGTTGTTTTTTTTCTCTGACATATGCCCAGGGAGGAATGATGAGTCTTTCTCAAGAGCACCTCAGGGTCCTCACTTTCTCTCACGTGGGAAAGTGTTTCTCATTCCCTTTTTCCCCATTTCCCAGTACAAGCGAGTGACCTTGCAGTCCCAAAGCCACTGATGCCCCCTTAATAATATCTGGCAGTTGTAACAGAAAGCAAATCCATCACGTAGACTTATGGAGCTCAGTGCATATTCTTTCAGGAAGACTTCTAAATAACATCAATCACCGCTATTCAGCTGTTAAGAGGCGTTCCCTTTTCAGTAAACCAACCAAAATTGGTCATGAAATTAATGATCGAATCACCTCTCTTTCTATCAGCTGTCTTTTTAGGGTAACTTGCAACCCTCCTCCTCCTCCCTTTCACCTCCGGTCGCCCTTAACCACGGCAACCTGGTCCCTGAGTCCCTGACGGCTCCTTCGTTCGGTCTCCGAGTTCCTTCTCGAACATCGCCAGTGTCTAGGCTCCATCAGCGGGGATTTGTATAGCCTCTCTACCTCTTTAAAACATGTTTTGACAACGGAGTCTAATCCCCAAAGACTCTGTGCATTTCCTATTATGCTTATGTACAATAAGTCTCTCCTGGTAGAAATAGTCCACTCAGAGATCTGTGAGCACCGTGTACTGCAGTGTTTATCAAATACAGGGGTGAGACCCAAAGATGGGTAGTCAAATCACTCTGGAGGGATTATTCCCCTCCCCCCCAACCCAAAAAGGTGCTGGTTGTCAAAATTGACGAGGCTAAAAAACATGAACTTGAATGTCAGTGTAAAACCTACTTTCTGTCCCTGCTGTGTACAATAACACAACATACGAGGCTGTCAGCAGCAGGGTGAAGGTGAAGGTGAACGTGCAGATGTATTAGAGCCTTCCCTAATAAAGCTACCAGATTAGTTTGTTGGCCTTGACAACAGTAATTATAGTATGAGAATCCAGGAGGTAGGGCTGGCCGATCCAAGAGGGTGTGTGTGTGTGTGTGTGTGTGTGTTTAACTGCTCCGATCCCATTGAGAGATCCCCTACCAGTGTGTGATATATTTTGTTATGTTTTAACAGCTGTATCTTTGTTGTCGGTCTGGCTCAGGTTAAACTCTCAAACAATGAACGTCAGAGAACTTTCCTTTATCATCCAGTTATGACTGAAAAAGAACATAAATAAACTACTTTAACGTAGATTTTCTTTAGGGCTTTACTACGTGGTATCAGTGCATACCTTCCAGTACTTCCCGATACCAGAGTTTTAGGCAGTATCATGGCGATATAAATACTTGTATGGGTATGAGATATTTCTCATCTCACTCTTTGAAGGTGGCGTCAGTGAAAAACGCATTTGTGAATACATATGCATTTACCGTACAGTGTGTTATAGCGTTCTGTGTCCCATGTATCAATTTGTCCCTGTATACTGTAAACCCTACATCAGGGTATATATGCGTGTACTACCTTGTCCGTAGTACTACTTTACGTCAGCAGCAGTCCCCCCGCCCGTGTGCCTAAGCTACAGACCAGATAGTAAATCTGCTGCAGATCTAGTTTCATATCGGGATTCAGAAAAAAAATAAGAACCAGATTACAATACTTAAAGGAGTAGTTCCACATTTTGAGAAACAGGCTTATTTGCTTTTTTTAAACTGAGAGTTAGATGAGATGATCAACTTTCTTTGTTGTTCCCTGCTTTTCAAACACTTGGCAGGAGTTGAGTATTGAGTGTGTTACGTCACCTTACTGTCAATCGCCTGACACCCTCAGAAAGAAATGAAAAGTCCCAACCAAGACTGACACATGTGGTCAAACAAGCTTTACTGTCGGCAGACAGTTCCAATAACAAAGCCTTTCCCTCTAACCAGTATCCATAAATCTATCTTGACTAACGTCAACACAAGTTGACTAGTTGGTACACGACTTCAATCTGTACATGGCAAGCTTCAAATCTACCAGCGCCTGAAGCCTGAAGAGACTAATCCAAAACCTGACTGCACTGAACTTTATTTTCCTTACTGTTTTTGTCGTGTTTCAGGGTCACACAGAGCTAGAATCAGTTGGGCTTGTAGCCTAGATACCACTGAGCCTTCGAGGAAAGGAGCACTGTATCAAGTTCACCGGTTCACAACCATAAAAGGCACTCACGCCCACACAGACTCTGCAAAATAAAGCAGTAAAAAAAAAAAAAAATCAAATCTGAACAGTTTGGATCCGGCTGCAGACGTGGTTCTCATAGTGTTTGTGGAATGTGTTAATTTGACATTCTTTGCATGAAACAATGTAAAGTTCAAACCTCTCATTCACAAATAATCACTTGCAGTAACTGGTACTTACTTACCAACCACGTACTGGCCTCAGTGTGTGTGTGAGTGTGTGTGTGTGTGTGTGTGTGTGTGTGACTCATGTGCAGTCCCAGCTATTGCTCCAGTGGTAAACAGTGGCAGACTTTCCTGGAAAGCCGCTGCACTTCTGACTAAGGCAAAAACAAATTGTTGCCAGCTCGTGGCTTCACCTTTCTTTCTTTAATAAGACCCTGTAACAACTTGAGGAGGCTGCCTTTAAAACTTCTGTCTTCATTTCCACTTCCAGCTCATCCTGCCTGCATCAATTTCACAACGAGGCACCCGAGATCAAGCGGCTCGGCTTGTTATGGTGGTAAAAGACCGACGTGAGCGATGCATCCAATCCTTCCATGAAAAATGAGGAGATAGTGACAGCAGAGATAAAATGATTTAACTGCTATCATCTGGATTTAACAGGTTTCTCTACAATAATAAACATATTCTTTTTTTCATTGATGTTGTGTGAAAAATTAATCCAAAAATATGGCCTTTACTGCATTTGTAAGGTTAACCCTATTGGTTAATGTATGTATGTATCACTTAGCGTTGTCTGCCCTAAGATTACACAATGGTGCATCTCTAATATGTCTTGTTCTGGGTGTGTACAGTATGTTGCAGCTGTCCTGTGCTATTAATGAAGTCTTTTTCCAGTCCCCCAACAGTACATTATACTGTATGTTGATTTCAAAAAAAATACTACCCATTCTTTTGAGGATGTGGTTTTTGTGGTCTCCCTCTTTATCTGGACATGGGGGGCCGAAGCCAGATCCTCACCAGGAACTGATACAGGGTGCTAATGGCAAGTGACCACAACCACAGAGGGGCCCCAGAGAATCATGGCAAACCCTGAGATTGGACATTTTCGAGTAAAGCATCCTATTCGGCAAAAATACACATTTGAAGGGTCACTGAATCCCAAAAGAGACTACACATACTTTAAATATTTTTTTTTGTAAATTTGGCAGGGCGGTAACCCTGAGAGTAGAAAAGATCAGCTGTTCAGAAACTTACTTGCTAAGATTTAAGCTCTGAAAATAAAAAATAAAATGCATACGTTGCACATATATTATGCAAAGGTATTTGAAAAATTGTTATTACCAATACATCCTGAGCGTGATATTTACAGAGGCCGCCCCATTCAACCAAACATGGTCAACATGTTAGCTCATTGCTAAGCACGAGTGTAAAACAAACGTCGCCAGCTAATGTGCTCAAGCTCTGGGTACACGGAGTAATCCCTCCTGCGAAAAAACCCTCCAACCCCGTTCGCTGATATGGCCGCAAAAAAAGACGGATGTCGAGGGCCGCGTTGGCCTGACCCCTTTTTGTTCCGGGAAATATAAACCCAACAAAGCGCTTCACTTTTCTAGGAAGAGATTTATGGTAAATTATATTTAATCTAAAAATCCCACTGCTGCTGTAATAAAGAAAATGAGTAAGCCCTGGCTCCAAAACGTGTGTGCTAGTAAGCTCATTTACAGATTACAAAAATGGAACGCAAGCAGGCCGACAGGCATGCGCGCTCACAAATACCCGCCAGAGCTGCATGCACATGCAAACACACACACACACACACACATACATAAACACATACATAGACACACATATATACACATACACACACGTGGCTTTACTTAGAGGGCTGGTACATTATTGGAAAAAAGTGCACAGCAAGCTCGGAAAAAGGTTGACAGCTTTGGATCGCAATGCAAATACAACCAAGGCGTGGATCTGAAAGTCTCATTGTTCACCATGACAACAAAGCCAATGTTGTTCAATTGCCCTCAATATACAGTTTTTTGCAGTCCCTTTGCTACTAATTTCAGAACATTGATGTCATTTTTCCAAACTCTAGACACCAAACGGTCATCACTTGTCCCAAAGGCTGTCCAATGTTCAAAACATTGCATCGTGCATTCATATCTTTAAAGACATCTTGCACAATCGTCGGTTCAAAAAACTAATTTATTGTGAAATACCACTGAAACGTTACTTTAGATCAACCACACATAAGCTACCCATAGTTTCACTGTGTTATTGTTCGTACGATTATTAAATATTGTAGTACAAAATAGGTGATACGTGTTTCATTACGGTAAGAGATGAAAATACATCCCTGTAAAAGCACTGCAGTAGTAGAGAGAATACTACAGACACATTGGAATCACGGGACAAAATCTGGAATGTATCGATGAAAAACAATACGGTACAATCACAACAACAACAACAACACAACTTCATCTACTCTGTCATGTGGATTTGGCATTACGAGCAATGCAACAGTTACTTATCATTTTGAGCGGTTGTATCCACTGATCTCTGTAATGAAATGAATAGACGATCGTTTAAATTGTATTGTGTGAATTGCTTATAAAGTACTTTGATGTTAAGTTGTCATATTAAACTAGTATTTTTTGCTAAGTGAACAACTGATCTTAGGTTTATGTGTATTGTATCCAAGCAGTTGAAACAGTTTTGAAAAAAAAGTGCATTTTGATCATTGCTTGTGACTTCTGTGTGTAGAGTTTTGAAAAATGAAACCAAAGTTGTCGAATTAGTGCCAAAGTGATTGTAACAAACTGTAAAACAAATTCAACTTAACAGCTGCAGACGGCCTGGATGCAACCTGTAGCCACAGGATCAATTTCCTTGCATATACGTATTTCTCAAAAGAAAAAAACGAGAAACCGGACTCATGCACGTCTATAACCGATTCCTTACCATGCAACATTCTCATTTCTGTAAATATCACTGACGTAAATATTTCAGTGAAAAAAACAAAGGTCTGACAAGCGCCACAAGGCCATAGCGTTGCACTTTTTTTTCTTCTTTTTTTTTTACATTTCATGTCTTTTAATGTCTCTTGGCTGCCTCTTTCTGTCTCTCTCTCTCTGTGCACTGACATCCAACAAGTGTCTCTAAACTGTCATTCAAACAAGAGAAGCAACACCTTGAACTGACGCCCACACTTGGCAGCACTCTGAGGGGCCGAGATCGTCTCCTCTGGCGGCTTTTCGGAAGGCAAACAAGACAGTGAGAAGCAGCAGCTGCTGGTATGAATTGTCTCTCCGGGACACACAAAAGATCCCGACTATTTTGGTGCTGTGGTGGGAGGTGAGAGGTGAGTTAACACGGGTGCCAGTCGTATTATGGGTGGCCCTGTTTGGCCCTCCAGTGGGAAGCAAACTGTGGAGATGATGGGAGTCGGAGGAGAGCAGCGTGGGAAATTAAAAACAGCTCCATCTTATTATATTTTGACAGGCGCTGGTTAGTTTATCTGCTCTATCAGCTCCTGCGGCCCCTGGCCAGAGTGACGTTCCGCGCCTTGGCTGGGTTCGGATCTGGGCATCGATTCATATTTAACCATTTGCCTCCTTCCAACAATATCGTAATTGTGATAAAATAATATTAAAAAAGGTATCATTTCAACAGCAAAACGTTTCGAGGATAAAAGCAATTTTTTATCTGCGTGAGTCTGGAGTCTACATGACTGATTTCATTGTTAAATTGGCTTTTTGAAGATTCAATGTACTCTTCGTGTAATGAAAGACTAAGATGCTATTAGAGCTGGGCAATATATGGATATTATATCCATATCATGATATGAGACTAGATATTGTCTTAGCTTTTGGATAAACTAATATCATAATAGTGCATGAGTGGTGTGTTTTCCTGGTTTTTAAAGACTGCATTACAGTAAAGTGATGTCATTTTCTGAACTTACCAGAATGTTGTGGACCTGTTCTATTATTTTCCTTTACCCACTTAGTCGTTACATCTACATTACTGATGATTATGTATCTAAAATGTCATTATGGAAGTATTTTGTGAAAGCACCAATAGTCAAAACTACAATAATGTTCCGGTACCAATATTGAGGTACAAAAATATCGTGATGTATGATTTCGTCCATAGTCCACAGTTCTAGATGCTACTGCGTTGCATTATGGGAAATGTAGGATAGTGTTTTTTGGAGCTTGACCGATACCATAGGATCAAACTGACAGAATGTCTCAGCCCCTGCTGCTTTCATTTTAAATTTATTTTAGATTTATCTCTTGTCCCCTTTATGGAAGTGCAATTAGTGGGGTACTACCCCTTTAAGACATTTCTAAAAATGTATGAGAACTTTTCAAAGTCTTTATTTTTATTAATAAAGTGAACTCAGAAGCAATCATAGCGATATACAGAATGTTGCCTCGTACTTCATCATAAAAACACAAATATGATAGTTAAAACGCACCTAGAAAGAAATGACTGATTATCATTTGAACATGTCCTCCAACTTAAATGTATATTAGAATTTATTTAAGATGATGAACACACCTTCGACCATTATATATGCCGGTTATCATCACTTCACACGCATATGTCGGCCAATATCAGTGTCAAAATCCTTTCTTAGGCTCAGCAGGGCGTTCATCTCGTCAGCCCTGATTGAAGAAGAGATGAGTGGATGTGTAAAGGAATAGGAATGGGCTGTCTAACGACAACTGTCGGGGCTCATTAATCTGAGGTTAATCTGACAATTAAATGTGATTCGCCCTTACTTGGGGACAGGGAAAGTGAGTCAACACTAGGATAGGGCAATCGAGAACCTGTTCCAGCTTGGAATCATTTCTGAAATTCCAATTCCAATGGAGTCTTTTCAGTTACAAATTGAACACATGCAAGTTTGGATTTCCGTGACAACCACCATTCTTTCAGGCACAGTAAGCGGCGCTCTAAAGTGTGGCTTGAAAAAGCCCGGTACTACTGTAAATCACCACTGAATCAAAAATAAAGCTGTCCTCTCATCTGTGAAATAAGCATGTGACCCGTTTCAACTCCACCTCTCAACTGAGAGACAATAAGGAAGAATCAGACATGGGAACCACACGACTGGACAACCGACACCATGGCCAGACGTCCGTGGACAAAGTGTCTTCTCCGGAAGACACGTATGCAACTTCAACAGCATACACATGTGCCCCAGAGTACTGAATAGCCCCACTACCGTCTGTGGTGAGTTGGAGCCGTTGGAGGGCTGAGGCTGCAGCTCGTTCGTATCCCTCGTGGCCCGGTGGTTACCTCAGCTGTGGTATTTATATTGCACACACTCCTAGGTGTACAAAGTAAACACAGTCAACACTGTCAGGTACCACTCCAACCAGAGCAGGGAGCTTCATCTGCCAGCTGCATCCCGAATAATTTATCAGCTCGCTAAAACACAAGCTTCTAAACTGAGCTTGATTGGGTGTCAAAGAAGAGAGTAGACTCTGCTAATGAGCCCTTGTTATGGACTTTTTCTCTCACCCGCTGGAGCTCATTCATATTGAATCAAGCCAATTAACAGTCATAAAACCAGATTAAAATGTTTTATTGCGTTTCGGCGAGCTGCGATCTGTCTGTGCTCAAAATCAAAATGCCCGTATGACAGATGTAGCCGCGGAGAGATTGTCCCCTTAATGGGACTGCATCGAGGAGCTTAATTCTCATTACTGCACACTTGACAGACAGTGCATAGGCAGAGAAGATGCTCCAAAAATGGCATGTGCATTCAGTTCTCTCACTTTCAAAAAAAGAGTTAAATATTTCTTTTTTTTCCAGCTTAATCTCGCATGTTTTATCAGTATCCCACACTGGTATTTGTGCACCTTTTGTGTTAACATATAAGTATTTATATCCAGTATTTATCCTATCCAACTGATGGATTACGCTTTTAAATTAGGAATTTCCCCAAAACATAAATGAACAGACGCAGGAAGTCAAAAAATGTCCAGCAAAATGTACTTTAACGGGGGATTATAATTTGCATGCATGGATTTAACTTTGCTATCTGTGGTGACATTAGACTTGAAATTACCCCAGAAAAAAAAAAAGCTGTTGAGTCAAATTGGGATGTTGAGACTTTAACCTAAATGGGTTATTAGCACAAGCAACGTGAGTAATTTCCACCTGACTGACAAGGAAACAACAAGTATAATGTATTGACATAGATCTTACCTTGGTGGCTGTGTGATGTCATCACTGATGGGTGGGTCAGGTGCGTGTCCACGCGATACGGCAGATGAGCGCCCGGCTTGGTGTGTGTATTGCAGAACAGATGTGTGTTTGCCGGAGTGCAGATGTGATTACAGGGTGGCAATCAGGAGGTTATTATCCTGCCAAAACTGTGGATGTGGATGTGTCGGTGTGTCTGTGTGTTTGTGTGTGTGTGTGTGTGTGTGCAGGCTGATTTAACACTCAGGACAGTCCGTCAATAATTCCTCAAGCAGGATGTAAACAGGAAGTAAACTTCCAGCAGCAAGAGCCAATCCCCATGAAGCTTTTGATTTGGCTACTCCAACCACAGAGGCAGCTTGCTGTCTAGACCCGGTACCAACCTATCAGAGAGGATAAAAAGGACCATGAGGTAAACAGATTTTAAATTTGGAAAAGGGAGAACACTGATATGAGTTGAGAGAATAGATATCAGGAGATAAAAAAACTGCATAGCTCTATTAATGTCTCGCACACACACAGCTCTTTTCCAAGTTATTTACACTATCAATCTTTCAGTGACACTAATTTGAAAATGGTATCTGTATAGACCTGATGGCTTGGACATCTATAATTGTTAAAAGAACTCTGACAGTTTTACGTCCATCAAAGCAATTACATTATCTACCGTAGGCCTGCATCTAATGATTATAAGGTTAATGTTGAAATGCTGAATAAGCAATAAGACTTCAAAAGTTGTCCGATTGATTGTAAAAAAGGAACACTTACAACTTATTACAACATCTTTATTTCTTGTTCATAAAGCCGATTCTTAAATCCTGCTCCTTGAAAGTTATTTTAAAGTAAAATACTGTTGCCGTGCAGATCCAAGACCGGCGTCAAAAACTCATTACAATCTCAAGTTAAACCTCGGGCTTATGCTGCGAGAAGCTGTAACCCAACCAAGCAATAAATTGCTTGTTACAGAAATAGTTTCTTTTTGATTATGGTGCTACAAAATCAAGAAAAAAACATGGAAGTATGTATTACTTTCAGTGTACAGTAGAAATGGATAAAAACAGCCCTTTAAGTGTTATGAACATTTGAATTTTACAGCGCAGAAACCTTTGATTTTTGTATTTGTTTTGGGGATAAATGATCTTTTGTTGGTTTTTGGCAGTAACAGGATTACATTTGTTTGCCGTTTCTGGAAATAATTAATCGTTCTTTTCTTTGTTTTCAGAGAGTAGCCTGAATCACGGGGTAAAACTGCCCCAGGGCGAGGTGGGTGAAGGGTGATGGCATAGGGTTAGCGTGCATGTTCACGTCATTGTGTGTGTGTGTGTGTATGTGTGTGTGTTGGCAGAGGTCTCAGAGGTCCTCTAAAGCAGGATGGATGCATGTGCGTGTGTGCGTCCATTTAGAGGGGGGTGGGTCTCAAGACAAGAAGGCCAGACAGTGCTGCCGCGGGACAAATTGCCCCCAAAAAAGTCGGTCAGTGCACACACTTGCGCTTTGTGATGGAAAAGCAAGGAGGGGTGGAGCGAGGGGGGGGGGGGGGGGGGCAACTCATGTGTCTCAGGGAGGAACTGACACCCCATGGGGGGGCTTCATGTAACACCATTCTCCCAGGGCATCTCATCTGTCTCGAGAGGGGTATTCGTGTGTGTGCATCCTAGGCCATTGTCCCTGAAAGAGCTTGCCTGATGCAGGGTGACATATCTGGGGAGACGAGCCCTGAAGCCCAAAATGATGAAATAATCCAAACACAGATCTGGAAGATGGGTTAAAACCACAGTTACAATGGATAATGATCCAAATAATAGCAAGTAACTCGCTTGTATCTCCAAAAAACTAAAAAGCATTCATTAAGCATGTAACTTAATGACACTAGCTGTTATAAATGCATGTCCCAAAAAGGTGGGTAGGCTACTAACGCTGCACTCCAGTCCAAACTCAAACTCCTTCACATATCTACCGACAGAATTCACCATGTCTGACTAATAGTTCGTGCTACAAACCGTTTAGTTCGCTTAACGAGCCCGTAAACTAGCCGTAATGTGTTGCTTTCACGTCGCTTTTACAGCTCCAACAACCCGTACGCCCCCATTCACAAAAAAAAAGATTGACGCATGCAGAGAATTACCACCGCCCATCCCGAACCATTCACACACACTGGAACACACACTTACGCAGGCCTGTAGCTTCATTTTGCGAATTTCTTCTCGCCAATAACACAAGTATAGAGCGATAGAGGCGTTGGCACTATGTATGTTGCATTAATGCCTAGGGCTCGGCCGTGTACTAAAAATAGCTCAGCAACAATCAGCATAATAAACATCGCCCGTCCTCCCC
>NC_048430.1:7801524-7826737 GCF_013103735.1 Etheostoma cragini
CTTTCTCAGCGCAGGTTGGGCTGAAGGGGGCGGAGGAGCGGAGGGGCGGGGGGTGGGTGGTGAGGGGAGTGGGGGGGGACAAGAAAATTCATCTCCTGACAGATTCCGCCATACTGGATTTTTGTAACAGCCCCAGTGTCACATGGAGCGCCCCTGCTTTTACCAGGGGCGGGCTCTAGTAGGCTACAGCGTGATGTTATGCTCATTAATAAGGGAAAAGTCTGGGCGTGTCCTGTAAGCCTACTAAAAGAGCACCAGCACTGTTATGTTCCAAAAGGCAGTACTAAAGTAGTCATTACTTTGTTTTTAATAACTTTATCCTACTTTATTATGCTTTACATCGCATGGAACGGCCGTATAATATAGCCTACATGTAGATATAGGCTACATTGACCATGGCATTATTATATTTACAATCCAGAATATTGTTATAGTCTCATAGTGATTCTGTGCCAAGCTATAGTGACTTTGTGACACCTTTAGCAGAATGTGTTGTATTTTATCTGTTTATTCATACATTATTTATATCGAAAGTATCTGTCAAACCCTTTTGATTGAGTATTGTGGTGCCCTACTTCATACCAATGTACATCTTTTTAAAATCAATAATAACATCCCTATACTATACTTAGGCTACACTAATGGTTGGTGTGTCTATGCTACACAGAGGTTAGTTAACAGTAACATTATAAAATATGCTTTATTAAAACAGGCTGTCCCTTACAGTTGTCCATCTCGGTGGTGTGTTTCTATTCTTTTGACCAAGTTTATGATCGTTTGAATATTCCTGAAACATCAGATCTTTGAAGCAATTTCATCATAAATGCATACATGTTTGTTTCTTATACGTTATGAGCTATGTTCTTACGATGTGCTTATGTGATTTCATTGCAGTTCTGCTGTGATTTTTCTGTAGTAATATCCCTGCAAAATGTAAACTACCACTGCTTGCTATGCAGCAACTGTTCATAAACAATAAATAAAAAAAAACACTGATTTTAATCACCAGATTGTGGATTTTCTAAAAAAACGTTTCACATTGTGTTATTGCAACATTTGTGTTGCAATTGCCAATTATAGAAAGCACTTTGCTGCCTGAGATGTATTGCAACATTACTAAACTCCCTTTTATTATTCAACACTTTCCATAACCTGGACTGGCAAAATGAACATTTTTATCCAATTCTTGCTCATTGCAACATGAAACGCCTTCCCCACTGCCTTCCCTAATCCAATATGCTTTTATTTTCATTACTCTATATTTGATTTTGCATCGCAGCAGCCACCCACAAGCAAAACTGCAACACCGCTGCCTGGTTGAGCTGACTTGATTACCATTATGTGCTAACCAGTTTCTATATAGGTTACATCTGCATGCAGAAAAGGTGTTATCCAAGTGCAGGTAGACTACACAGCTCAGTAAAGTTAACAGGGACATTTTGGATCGGATTCTGGTCCTGACTGGACCAGGCCAACCCACCAAAGAGTAGAGTTGGTTGAAACATGATTTAACTTAATCACTGCCAAGATTTGTGCTGACGTGAATAATCCAGAAAGACATGTCACATCTAATGTTTTTATATGTCTTTAAACCCGGCATATGCATGCTAACATTTGTTGGAAAAGGGTAACATTTTCACTTAACCTCTACAGGGAGATCAGAGTCCAGGGTCCACCAGCCCTTCCAAGACTATACTAGATACTTACATGCGCGCTGGACTTCCCTAGATCACTTTCACCACTTTGAAAGACCTTTCTGAAAAAAGATTGTTATTTTAAGCTTGGTCCCAGCTTGATATTTGCATTTATTAATCGAGGTCGCTCCTTTTTTGGAGTACAGGGGAGGCCCGTTGGGATAGCCGTATCTATGGCAACAGAGGATTAGGTTTTCTGTGGATGAGCTACGGAGCATCGGTTATGTAAGGCGGTCGGTCTTGGAGGCATCTCTGATGTTTTTGTGCTTGAGTAAGCTCATTAGGAATACACCCTGTATGGCTGCAGACCTCTCTCTGCATAAAAAATACGTATTTATACATATATATATATATATATATATATATATATATATATATATATATATATATATATATATATATATATATATATATATATATGTGTGAGAGAGCATGATAACCCTTCCGTTTATATGCTGGGCATCACATTTACTTTCACATTCACTTTCAGCCACTTATTACCAGTGTTGAATATAGTTTAATTAAGGCAAAAAGAAAATGTACAAAGTTTTCTGCCTTTAAAAACACTGCCTTTCTCTAAAATACTTAAAACAATAGCTGCAACAAAATGAGAACTTCATCAAAATGACCAAAGCTGCACTGAAAAGATCAGATGTGTAATGAAATGAGACATACATAGGCTGAAAAATAAGCCATGCTGGTAGCTTTGTGAGGTTGAATACAAATGCATGCTAATGAAATTGGAAATTGTTATAGTGAGCATGCACACAAGTGCATGCTCACTATAACAATTATAGTTATATTTCCTAGCTGTAAGGTTTCTGGGGGGGGGATTTACCATCAAAATCCAATCAAAATCAATCAGGGATAAAGCTATGATCAATTCAATACATATCATTGGATAATCCATGCATTGCACACACACACACGCACACACGCACACACGCACACAAATGTAAAACCACCCGTAAAAAACAATAATAAAATGCTCAAAAATAGGTATTCATGTGAAGACTTATGTCATATGATTCTTTTCAGATAAGCTGCAAACTTACACAATCCTCTCACCATATTCCAAAAGACATGTTTATACTTTTCTGTTAGGAGAGCACACAAATCTGTCTTGGACATCTGTTGTGTGTGTGTGTATATTTGCGTGTGTGTATGTGTGAGTGTGTCCAGAGCAGTGATGTCAAAGCAGGGATTAGATTGGTTTATTTTGCCCACAGCAGCACATTTGTAATTCAGTGAACATCAAATTCGGGTTGCCAAATCACTGATTATGTTAGTTTAACGATTTTTACATCCAGGTTTGTGTGTAGGTTTGTACAGTATCGGTAGAGCTACCCATGCTAGACCCAAACCTGAAATGGAAAGGTATTGGTACCAATAGTAGATACCAAACTAAACTGAAAGGAGGTGATGGTGATGAGTTCTCTTGTTTGGACCATGGTACCTTAAAAAAGCATTTGTATTAAAGTGCCTTACATGGCTTTGGCATAAAACACAGCTCCTGATGATGTTCCAAAAATACTTTCTGTTTTTTGCCAGTGGCTGAAAAAGGAGCAGCAACCAGACTGGAAAGTCAACAGGCGAGCGCGCACGGCCTGCGCAGCCCTACCGCTCTGCTACCACAGCAGACACATCACACACAGGCTGTGGACCAGACCACTTGCAACACACACAACTGGCTTTTAGTGGTTTGAGAAGGGAAGCCGTCGTCTCAGCCAACACGGTCCCACATGAGTCAGACGCCGCGTGCAGACAAAGCGGGCTGACCTCAGTGTCATAAAGACGCTTTGCTTTGCCAGCGAGAAAGAAAACACTTCTAAATGTTGCTTTTGCTTTTGACAGCGTGCGATGGACGGTTACAACAGCAGTCCCATCACAGTCCCTGCAATTCATCCATTGTACTGGGTGAATCAAACCCTTTTCTTGTGTGTTATATTTTAAAAAAAATGAGACATGAAACCTTTCCAGGATGCCATGAAACTGGAGCGTTTAAGAGAGAAAAGAGCAAAAAAGGAGCCATAAAGAGTTCTTGTTAAAAAAGAAGCAGAGTCAAGGCTTCTTACAGTCGAGCCAGTTAGTCTAAAACTTTCCATCAAAGCCTTGCTGAGCTGCATGGAGTAATTACCTCTCACACAGCTCCAGCTCCAAGGCCTTATTACTGATACTGTGTGTGTGCGTAAATGTGCACACACACAAACACAAGCACGAACGCACGCACACATACACACACAAAGTAGATGAATATGCCTCCATTTCCTGGTCAGGCTGTGTATTTCCATGTGTGTGTGCCTATAAAGTAACAGCACCCCAGATTGTCCTGCTTTTCAGACATAAACCAGCTTGCCTGAGTGATAAACCGAGAAATGTTTTTATGACTGGTCGCTCCTGGTCTCCGCTGGTCCCGATGACGGCAGAGAGAAGCCCACCCAATGTGCTGTTCCATGGTGTCTGGGGTAAAAATAGGTCGATTCAAAAGACAAAGTGGAAAACACTCAAAAAAATCCACAACCGCTGAACAATTTGTTGTTGCACCCGAAGGCATCATGTCCATCACAGACGAATCAAGTCCCTGTCTATGTTATCAGAGTTTTTAATGCATCTATATGTTTTCTGATGTTCAGTATTGGGAGAAGTACTCCGATTTTTTACTAAAGTAGCCCACAGATACAACAATGTAAAAAATACTACATTTGTTGGTGAGTATACAGTAGACAAGTATAGTCAGAAAAATCTGTGATTAAAATCATTCGGGCAATCTGTCCATAACCTTGTGAGAGATCCTAACAAAGTAAAAGACAAACTATATAACTGAAAGAGGTGAAATAACTTATTCACATGGCCTGATTGATGTTTTATTGGATGTCCAGGTTGCTCAGGACAGGGACCGAATAACACGGGTCAGACCAGCTCATGATCTCTGTTGCACATATGGAATTTCTTGTTCCTCCTGACTAGGATTAATAGTCACCTTCCCATACGTAATTCAGTCGTGTTGTCAATCTTTGATGTGATCAATCTAAGTTTTTTTGTGGATATTTTCAGAATTTTATTCCTGCCTCAAAGAGCCTAAAATAATTGGATTGGTCTGGGTTTTACTGGATACTTCAGCGTCTCGTAATGTTCTGTTTCGAATGCTTTTTCTCGGTAAAAGAGTGACTACTTGCCATGTTTCGGCATGAAAATGAGTTCAATTTAATTATATGGGAAAACATCAGTTCCTGGATCAGCATTTGGATGATCCGTCAACATCAGCTGCTATGCACAGTGTGGCACGAATGTCCAAAAAACGTGTTTAATATTCCTATTTTAATCCGACAATGTTAAAGGCTTAATGTGAACAAGAGCTGAACAACTGCCGAAACAGATTGACAAAAATAAAGCAGCTTTAACCAGTGTCGTAACTTATGTCATCTAACTTTCCAGAAGGGAAAGTTCAACGGCCTCTTTCTCATAACTGAATGGAGAGTTTATAAATCTCTCACAGCGCCCTGCAGATTTAAAACGTCTGAATAATGTACACCCTGATGTTTCCACATCTCACCACATCGTGAGATGGTTGCATTTTTCCAGGGAAGGCTTGCAATAGAGGGCCTTTGCAGCCAGTAAAACGGCTTTGGGCATGCAGTGTGCAAGCTTTTCCAGCAGCGTATAGCAAGAGACATAAAACCCCAAAAACCTGAAGTAGACAAACGGTGTTAAGTGTTCATGAAATATCTCAGGCCAGGGAACCTTTGATTGGAGAATGAGGGCCCTTTTAAAATGCAGTTTGCTTCTACTGTTATTCCTGTGGTTCACTGAAGAAATGTCTGAATGTCAACTTGGAAACTGAAGTTTGTCACCTCGTTATTTGAGCATGGAGGTCAGGATTCAAGCTGCTGGGAAACTGAAACCTGAGAAATTGAAAATTGGCTCTCTACTGGATTGATTGGAAAGAGGTGATCTTGGGGACATGTCACTCACACATTTCAAAATTGGACTTTTGTCCCCCATCCATCCATCCATCCATCCATCCATCCATTCATCCATCCATCCATCCATATTATCCAGTATCAGGTTGCAGGGGCAGCAGCTCCACATTAACCAGCTCTGACTGGGGGATCCCGAGGCGTTCCCAGGCCAGGTTGGAGATGTAATCCATCCACCTAGTCTTGGGTCTTCCGAAGGCCTCCTTTCGCCCCCCAACAGTTCCAAATAGATTTGTGTAAATTATTTACCATAAAGTCCCTATCAAGAAAACTAAAGCTGACATTCTTGCATTATTAATGCAGCAATCTACATGGTCTTTCTAATATTTTGATATCCAGAGCACAAGAGCCAACTTCATCATTGCATTGTGGGATTTGGAGTTGAAAAATCCCACAATGCTATGCTAAATGCTTAACATTTGCTCTGGTAACACCAGACATGTAAATTACAGTTTTGTGACAGTACAACCGCCTGTGGTGAAGCGTGATGATTCATACTTGTCTGAACGTTCAGTGTAGCACTCAAAGGCCACTGAGTGTTAATCATTGAGGGATTGAGAGAGAATCGCTTCTTTTCTCACACAATATTTACACATTGAAAGAGAAGGGAATTGTGATCAGACCATCAGACTGAAATAGACATATTACAGCCACACAATGAGGAACACTTTGCACTGATATTTTAAGAGTGAATAAATGCACATGCAAGGACTTTTGCTTCCTGGGCTGCTTCTGGAGAAAATACTCAGCACAAAAATAGGAACTATGTAAAAAAAATAAGAGAAAAAATGTATTTGACTTTTACCTTTATTAGGACAATGGCACCATAAGGATGTGGATGGACAGTTAAAAAGACATGAATACCAATAAAAAAAGAAAATGATAAGCAAATAAATATACAAAACACATTTACATTTTTTATTTTATTTTAGGAAATTAGAATTTTGAACTACGATTTAATAAATTTGTCGCTCTCTCTTGATATCCTGTCAGGTAAATATCTTTTTATTGGAATTGGCTCCTTATGGCATTAAAATTAAATTAAATGATAAAAACAATCAAGTCTGTTGTAGTGTGGTTAGTAGCCTATTAATATACTCACATATATATATATATATTTTTTTTTTGTGTTAATGTTTATGAATAGAAATAACATACTAAGGGGTGGAAGCATCTTTGTAAATCAACTTCAGCCATTGAAACATCATCCAAATAGGTTATGCAATGTTTTCTGAGCAGTATTTCACAGATACACATTGTATGGCAGAAACCACAGATATACAATCTACGTCATAAACCATAGATATACAGTCTATGGCAGTAACAATAGATATACAGTCTATGCCAGTAACCATAGGTATACAGTCTATGCCAGTAACCATAGATATACAAGTCCCCATGCGGACTAAAGTACGGAGTGTGGATTGGTGGCTGGAGCGATGCCAATTCAACTACTGGCACTGCCAGGTGCTCTTGAGCAAGGCCCCGTACCCCCCAACCCCTCAGGGCGCTGGTCCATGAATAGGTCCTGAGCAGGTGTGTGTGTGTGAGTGTATTTCAGGCCTATGTGTCAATACTAGCAAAGTGTACACAGAGAGTAAATTGTGATTTCCCCATGGGGGATCGATGACTAGTATAAATTATAAATTATTATGACAGAAACATAGATATGCAGTCTATAACTATAACCATATATATACAGTCTATTGCAGTGAGCATAGATGTACAGTCTATGGCAGTAACCATAGGCATACAGTCTATGGCAGTAACCATGGGCATACAATCTATTGCAGTGACCATAGATGTACAGTCTATGGCAGTAACCACAGGCATACAGTCTATGGCAGTAACCATACATTCTATGGCAGCAACCATACAGTCTATGGCAGTAACCATACAGTCTATGGCAGAAACCATACATTCTATGGCAGTAACCATACAGTCTATGGCAGTAACCATACAGTCTATGGCAGTAATCATACATTCTATGGCAGTAACCATAGAGATACAGTCTATGGCAGTAACCATAGAGGTGCATTCTATGGCAGTAACACCTATTATTTATTTTGCGCAGCAGCGCCAGCATGTGGCCCATAGAGGTAAATGACGTCTGACGTCATCATTGTGCGTCTCCTCAGTCACCGGAGCATGTGAGGAAAACATGGGGATGCAGTTCAGTTTGATATCTAACTAGTGTTTATTTCAATTCACAGCGCTGAATGCGACGTTTGTGTAGCGAGCGAAAGTGGGACTTATAACCGGGTTAAGGCTCGAAGTGAGGTAACGTTTGCCGGAAGTCCGTGTTTAGCGAGTTTAACTCTCACCCATGCTTTTCGGTGGTTTATACTAGCCTTTAGCCCGCTAACAGCATGGACAACACGCAGGAAAATGCGATTGAGCTCCACGAAGATGAGGAAATTGTTGAAGTCATCGACCTGAACGAGATGGAGCCTGGTCCAGGTTGGTTGATAACTGTCTACAACTGTGCTACTTCAACTAGTCACATTTGGGATCCATGTGTCAGGCTCGGTATTTGTTTTGGTCATTGTAATTAGTCTTAAAGAAGGTGCATGTCAAAGTGTTTCTGACCAAAACACTGAAGCTCAAGTTGCTCTCCGGATGCTGCTGCTATGTGGTTCAAGGTTCCAGTAAAGCTGGGCAATATATTGATATCGTGATATGAGACTATATATCGTCTTAGATTTGGAGATCGTTACATGGCATAAGTGGTGTCTTTTTTAACTACCTGCTACAAGGGGAAATTACAATTTTTTACACTCTTTCGTTATTGCACACATTACACACTGGCCTGAATTACACACACATGCTCAGGTGCTATACATGCACTAAATAGAGAGAGAGAGATGCTTTTCCTGCTTTTAAAGGCTGCATTACAGTAAAGTGATGTCATTTCCTGAACTTACCAGACTGTTGTAACTGTTCTACTATTTGCCTTTACCCACTTAGTCATTATATCCACATTAATGATGATTATTTATCAAAAATCTCGTTCTGTCAATATTTTGTCAAAGCACCAATAGTCAGCACTACGATATCGTTGCGGTATCGATATCGAGAAATATTGTGATATTTGATTTTCTCCATATCGCCCATCCCTAGGTTCCAGTTATCTTTATTACCCCTGGACGGCAATTTGGTTTACAGCCAGCAGTACATAAGACAACAAACACACCATAAAGATGACAAATAATACATATTATATACATATTAAGAACTTCATGCACATGACGACGCTGAAGCTGGCTTCCAATTTTGGGACATTTAGGGAAAAGTGTGTTTTTAAGAATTGTTAGCCTCTCTGTTGATAATTTAGTCCAGATTTCACAATTCTAGGTCTATGGTTCTGGATCTGGACCTGGTCCAATTGTGGTCTAAATTTGAAGAGAAAAATAGTGAAATCTTCCTTTTTATTGCATTTTCACCAGTAGAGTTCAAGTTTTCACATATCTAAAAACTGTGTTTTATAAGACTCTTCACCCTCTCTGGGATCATTTAGTCCAGATTTGATAAGTCTGGGTATAGTGGACCATGTTCAAAGTTGTCATCATGTGAAAAGAATCAGTAATAATCCTACTTTATTGCATTCTCATAAAGACAATAAAGCTTTCCCAAATCTAAGATTGTGTTTCAGACAAAATGAATTCTTAACATAATGACTAACATGCTTTCAATACATTAATTTTCTAAATTTGTACTGTACAGTGCTAGATTTCTTTACCTTCTTCTAAAAGATCTACTAAATTACACAGCAAATTACATTTCTGACAGTTTAGAGGCTCTGGATTTGTTGTGGCACTTTCCAGATACTAGTCACCACGTCCTGTCTTAACTTTCTTTCTCTCTCACTAAGATGATTTGGCCGATGACATGGAGGACGTTGACTTCGAAGACGCGGGGAACGCAGATGACGACGAGGGCTGGGAGACCGAGGACGAGATGGAAGCGGAGCAGGATGACAGCGAGCTCACCTTCTCCAAACACACAGGTTGCATCTCGCCTTGGGTTCACGCTCTGGTGATCAGGCCGATTCAGTCTCTAACTCAGTCTCTAATCCCTTCTCCTGTCCAGGCTCAGTGTTTTGCGTGAATCTGGATCCTGCCACAAACAGCATGGCTGTAACAGGAGGAGAGGATGACAAGGCTTACGTTTGGAGGGTGAGCGATGGAGAGGTTCTGTTGGAGTGCACAGGTGAGAGTTAAAGGGATAGTTTAGATTTTTTGGGGGACTTTGGGTTTTATGAACGACTTAACCATAGTCAGTGTATTACGGTATAGTAGATGTCAGTCAGCACGTCCCCAGTTTGGAGAAGAAGGCCGAAGCTAATCGATGTACTGCTATAAACGGGTGAAAAACATATTAAATGGCCCATTAAGTGAATCACTATTTCTGTGTATGAATATTTTCAGTCCTTTTTTGACGGGGGAACTGAAGTTGTTAAATACATCTATGCTCTCTTCGAAGCCACCAGACTCCTTTGACAAAAACAGTATTTCTACGTCACAGAATACAGGAATTGCTGGTCGATCGGTTAGTTTGTTTGTGTTATTGTGTGACTTTTGTGTTTAAGAGGGTTAGTGCGGATTCGTGAAAGTCACAAAATTACACAAACAAATTACCCAATCAAGGCAGCGGTACACCAGCAACTCCCGTATTTTGGAGGTAGAAATACAGTTTTTGTCAAAGGAGTCTGGCGGCTTTGAAGAGAGCATACGTGTGTTAAACAACTTCAAAAAAATAGGGCTGCGTTCACACCGAGCATGTTTGAATCCTTTTAGTTTCCACGTTTGGTGGTCGCACTTCTGTAGTGGTGACCGAAGACTACAAAAGCGATTCATTCCCTTCTTTTTCCACAGGTCACAAAGACTCTGTGACGTGCGCTTTGTTCAGCCACGACTCCTCCATGGTAGCTACGGGGGACATGAGCGGCATGATTAAAGTGTGGAAAGTAGAAACCAAAGAGGAGATCTGGTCCTTTGAAGTGGGAGATCTGGAGGTAAGGGCTTCCTTGCAGAGCCTGGACGTGCGTCTGTTTAGCTCGTGCATCTGTAAGCACTTGTGCAACGTCTTTAATGGGGCTGAAGGAATTTATGAGGAAATCAGTCGGGATGACCGCTCAGGCTGAGAATTTGTGGTCTTGTGGAGGAACCGAAGGATCAAGACATTCTCCCCTCCCTCGACCGCGACTGCTGAGTTGCTCTTTTACAAGGCACGCAGCCCATGATAATCACAAGATCTGCTCACTGGCCACCAGTCGCAAAACTGCAGTGGGATTTAGAGGGAAATAATCTGCGCGGCGAAGCAGCTGTTAACCTGTGGTTGTCTGCCCCGCTTCCTCCCTCAGTGGTTGGAGTGGCATCCCTGCGCTCCGGTGCTGCTGGCGGGAACAGACGACGGCAACGTGTGGATGTGGAAGATCCCTTCAGGAGACTGTAAAACCTTCCAGAGCTCGGCATGCCAGGCCACCAGCGGCAAAGTCCTCCCCGATGGTGAGAGACGGGGAAACCAGACCCGATGTCACTCACCAAAAAATAATGTGGAGTCTGAGTCCTCAAAAGTCAAAACTGAATCGTGTATTTTTTATTTGATTTTTTTTTCTTCATTTTTGTCCAGGTAAACGGGCCGTGGTGGGTTACGAGGACGGCACAGTACGCGTGTGGGATTTAAAGCAGGGAAACGCCATCCACGTCATTAAAGGTGAGTCTAGCAGCTCTCAAAAAGAACTACTACAGACTACTATTTTTGTGACTGTTATTGCCACTCTTCATTTTAACCCCAACCGGTCTTTAGACACCGCCTACCAAGAGCCTGGGTCTGGGTGGGGGTCTGGGTCTGTCCCAGGTTTCTGCCTAAAAGGCAGTTTTTCCTCGCCATTGTCGCACTGTTGCTTGCTCTGGAGGGAACTACTAGAACTGTTGGGTCCTTGTAAATTCCGCAGTATGGCCTAGACCTACTCTAACTGTAAAGTGTCTTGAGATAACGCTTGTTATGAATTGAAAACCCTAAATTTGAATTGAATTGTATTCACATGTAGCTTCATCATGCTGTTAACGTTCATATTTTGGTGGCCTATAATGTGCAGACATCAACAACCACATCGATAGGAGCTTGGTAAAAGATCACACAAGACGTGGAGAAGAATCGAGGAGAGACAAGCAGGAGATGTTTATTTTTCAAGTGTATGAGAGGAACATTTCATGTGACTCTGCTGCTCCTGCCAAATGGGATTGTAGAACATAATAATTATAAGTATTTAATAGATAAGTTATAATAAGTAAGAGAAACTATAAAAGGATCAGGCATTAATAATCAAATAGCCTAATCAAACAGACAAGAGCAGCAAACATCAACTCAGTGTAGACTAGATGTATAAGACTCTGTCTGTCCTTTGATGGGGAATCCCAGTCATAAGCACTGATGTTAAAATGCTGATCTACATAGCAGACAGTCATCAGTTTTTGGGGGGTGCATTTTTGCTAATCAAAAAATCTGGGTCTCGTCTCGTTCAACAGGTCAGGACGGACACAAGGGGGCGCTGACCTGCCTCGCCTGCAACAAGGACGGCTCCCTGGTGCTGACCGGCTCGGTGGACGGCTGCGCCAAGCTCATCAACACCGCCACGGGCAAGGTGGGTGTCAGGGTTAGGGTTCACGACACCCGAGTTAAGATGGAGAAGAACGTCGCCATTGCTAATGAAGCACAATGCCAACTCAGAAACCTGATCCTGTCGGGTTCCTCATCAGCTCCCAATCTCTGCGTTGGGGTTTTTGTCCGTGCGTACAGGTGGTCGGGGTGTTCTCCGTGGAGGGCGGCAAAGCCAAAGGGTCACCAGACAAGGAAGAGTCCAACTCTGTGGAGTCTGTGGGATTCTGCAACATGTGAGTTGGAAAGCATTTCCAGCATCTGCGTCTGAGTTTATACTCGCATCTCATTTTTTTTGTCTGTGAGTTTGGATAAGATGAAGAAGCAGGGAGTTCATACTTGAGGAGGACAGTGGTCCTTTTATGGGCCACAGTGACGTGGAGGGCTGAGAAAAAAAGATCTGAATTCAAGCGGACCCTCTCCTTGTTTAGACGATTGTTTAATACAGTTTTTTTATGAGATGTGAGTAAAAGGAGTCAAGGCACTCTGGAGACGACAACCCCCTTTAAGGAATCTTCACAAAAAACACAGCCGAGATATGAGAGATCGCACAATGTGTGTGTTCAGGTGGAGAGTACAATCCTAGTGGCCGACTTTAAATTAAAAAAGCTCAAATGCTTAGAACATAAATACATGTCGATGACTGGAGATAAAGTGGACATTAAACTGCAGAAAATCCCCAAAGTGTCCACACCTGCATTTATTTTTTTTAATTTTTTTATAGCTCTCCTGCAGTTTCTGAAAAGGTGTCTTCTTTCTTGTCCTTTCCAGCCTGCCGCTCGTAGCTCTGGCGTATCTGGACGGGACTCTGGCCATATACGACCTCTCCACACAGGTCCTGAGGCACAGGTGCCAACATGAGGTAACAAGCCATTCCCCATGACGCCATGACTCTGTGTACTCTAAGTGTCTTGTCTAGCTTCGCCGCGGCTAGTCCACACAGCATTCTGGGATGGGAGAAAAACGTGCTCTGGTTTATCGGCATTTCTTTAGACCAATCCCACGTTTCAAGTGTACTGTCATGTACAAAGTACAGAGAGAAATCAATCACATGTGTTTTGCCCTGGCCCTCTGTTCTCATAAAATCTATGAATATAATTTAAATAAAATGTAACATTTCCTGAATAAGTGGTACAATCTCTAATATGTTGTAGCAGCCTAAAAACTATCGCTGCCACCACAGAAAACAGAGAAAACATTATAAGATAAAATAAGTGAACTAAGTGCTGCTGTTCATTAGTCTCACTGCCTGAGGGTAAAAGCGGAAGAATTTGACTTCTCGTGTGCAGACAATGTCTTCACATATACATCCATATAACCAGTGTTAAAGTTGTTTTAAGGTCAGAAATGACACCTGTTCACAGCCGTTCCTCTCTGTGCCCCACCAGGCCGGCATCGTTCACCTGCAGTGGGAGGAGTCTTCTTCGGTGGTGTCCACCTGCTGCTTAGACGGAGCGCTGCGGTTATGGGACGCTCGTTCCGGCGGCATAGTGTGCGAGTACCGAGGCCACACGGCAGAGATCCTCAACTTCACCATCAACAGGTACCGCTTCGCTGGGTCATCATTTCCACGGGAGACACTGTCGCACTCAAGAATATTCTCGGGTGTAAATACAGGGGCTTGATGAAGTTTACACACCCAGGCGAAAGTTGATTTAAAAAAAGGAATACAAATAAAAATAAAAAATATAAAAATTGATCTTAATGCAAATGCCTTAATTAAACAAAATTAGGAAAATCCAAACTTTTGAGGACACCAATGTTCTTTGTGATTGAATAATGTATCGTAAATAAATAAATGTTCTTCCTTTAAAAATACAGGGGGCATAAGTATACACACCCCTATGTTAAATTCCCACAGATGCCGGCAGATTTGTATTAAAGGCCAGTTATTTCTTGGATCAGGATACTATGGATCCTGATAAAGTTCCCTTGGCATTTGGAATTAAATAACCCCCCCCCATATCATCACATAACCATACCTAGAGATAGGCATGGTGTTACTCCAGTTAGCTTAATGGCTGGTTTGATTTGCATTGTGAGATGATCTTGTTGAAGGTTTTGTAGAGGGGGGGGGGGGGGGGGGGGTGCAATTTTAATTCCAAAGGCTAAGAGAACTTTATCAGGATGCAAAGTATCCTGATCCATGTAATAACTGGCCTTTAAAAATAGAAATGTGCCTGTCTCTATGGGAATTTAACATAGGGGGGTGTATACTCAGGCCCACTGTATTTTAAGGAAGATCATTTATTTATTAACACCTTTTCTTTGTGAATGAATAATTTAATTCATTCACAAAGAAAATCGATTTCCTTTAAAAGGCTGTTTTTTCCTAACTTTTTTAAATTAAGGCATTAAGATACATTTCCAAAAGATGTTTTTTTTATTCCTCTTTTTAATCAACTTTAGCATGGGTGTGTAAACGTATTTAAGCCACTGTTTCTGTATATTGAGGTATTTGGTGCATCATTGTGACAGTTTTTAAATTGTTTCCTCAATCACTAAATGATGTCGATGTTTCTCTCTCGTCTTTGTCCATCTGTCCTCCAGGGAAGCGTCTCTCGCAGTGACCGCTTCAGGAGACCACCAGGCCAAAGTCTTCTGCCTCCAAAGACCCGATCGGTAAAGAGAGCAGGAAGAAAGGAGATGGGAAGAAGAGTGGGGGAAATGTTTCAAGAGAAATAGCGGCGACGTTTCATGATCAGACTTTTTGATTTCTAACACCAGAGAACATGTGTCCCTTCTCTTCAGGATTTTAGAAAGTATGGTCTCGCCAACACTTCAGTTGGGCTTAATTGGCAGATGTTTCACGAGATAATTCAACCACTGAGCACAAACATGAGTTTTTGGTCTTGTCTACACAGCAGTTTCAAATCTGAAAACATCTGGTCATCACTCTTTTGCTTGTTCCAGAATCGGAGAGACTAAACAGTTAGGAAAAGAGTCAAAGTGTGATGAATTACAGCGTCTTCTGCCTTCAACATCCCTTTTAACATTCTATCAAAATGTATTTAGAGACAAAACACAAGACAACATAGATTCATTTCTTTTGATCTAAATGCCAGTTTTTTTATTTGTTGAAGGTCCTAGTTTACCCCCTGAGTGCGTGTGTGTGTGTGTGTGGTCTTCAGCTCTCACACATTGTTCAGTCAGGAATCATCTTGCAGGTTTTTGATGTGAACTCCAGTGTAAATACAACATAATAAATAATATACTTTCTTCTGGGTAACCATTAAAGTTTGCTTTTGACTTAGGACTCTGTCATCAGTGACTAATACATCATCTCTTAAAACATCTGCATCTGAGAAAATAAGTTTATTCTTTTTTTATTCTTTATTTTTTTATCCGTCCGTTTGAATAAGATGAAGAAGCAGTGAGTTCATACTTTACGACGGCTGGTCTTTTTGTGGTCAGTGACGTGGAGGGCTGAGAAAAAAAATCTGAATTCAAGTGGACTCTTTCCTTGTTTAGACGATCGTTTAATACAGTTTTTAACGAGATGCGAGTGAAAGCAGTCGTGGCACTCTGACCTTTAAGGAATTTTCCAAAAAAACCCACAGCCGAGATATGAGAGATAGCACAATGTGCATGTTAAGGTGGAGAGTGCAGTCCTAGTGGCTGACTTTAAATTAAAAAGCTCAAATGCTTAGAATCTTGCCTTTGATACCAAATTTAGATCTGTATCATTCAACAGATGGGGTCATATTAAGCCCATTGGGACCAGTTCTTGGGTTCTCTCGCCCCTCCCTCCTCCTGTCGCTTCCTGCAGGAGAGGAGCTGTGGTTGGAACCACCTGCAGTCTCCATCTTCCTGCTCAACACCCTCTGCTACAATTCTCCATGTCTATTTCTGTGTGTCTGTCTCTTTCTCTCTTTCTCCCCCAACCGGTCAAGGCAGATGTCTCCCCCCCCCCCCCCCCCCCCCCTGAGATTTCTGCCTCTTAAAGGAAGTTTTTCCTTGCCTCTGTGGCCTAGTGCTTGCTCTTGGTGGGAACTGTAGGGTTTCTGTAAATAAGATCCCAGAGTAGGGTCTAGACCTGCTTTTTATGAAAAGCGCAATGAGTTGCATAACTGTTGTTGTGATTTAGCGCAATATAAATAAAATTGAATTGAAAATTGAATTGAAGTACCACACAGGTCCTATCAAGAGCTGTACTAAGTCAGTACCACATAGAGTATATTCTCCTGTCTCCGATTCTTGAAACAAAAGAAGGTCTGACTGCCACCAAATCCACCCTTGGGACTCAACCAACCAGAAACATGGGGGTAACCCTCACGCTCACCCAATAGGCCGTGCACCCCCCATGTAGGCTGAGTCCTTGGCGGCGGCCGGGGTTCCAATCCAATGTGAGACCATTTGCTGCACGTCATCCCTTTTCTGCCTACCCCATGTCCTCTCTATCTAAACTATCTAATAGAAATGGAAAGAAAAACCCGGAAAATGTATTTAAAAAACAACAACAACCAGAACACACTTTTAGAAAATCATGTTAAGAAAACAATTTGATCCGTGGTTTACGGTCAGACTCCGTGGTACATGTGATTTATTTCCTTCATGGTATTAAACCTAAAAAAAACAAGATGTCATGTATGTGTATGAATATATGGAGCCCCCGAAAAACTATTAGTAAAACATTGAATGATTAAATGATTAAATATGAGCCAAGACAAAAAGCAAAAATTACGCTTTTTATGAAACAAGATGTATATTTGAATGCAAAAAAGAGCAATCCCGACACTTTATTGCCCCGATCTGAATGTCCTACAATCCGGAAATACATTATCTACCCAGCTACCACTCCACTTGTTGCTATGTCAATACTGTAACAAAGGCCAAGCTGCTTCTCACATCAGCATATGAGCCAGTTAAATGAAATGGTCCCAACATTATTGCACTTTAGTTCCCTTTAGTTCCACGCAAAACGTGGTTGCTGCGACCTATTTTGCACTCCCTTGAATGAATGGATACACTGTATACTTCAGTAGTAGTCAGTGCTTTGACTGGTTACCCACACCCTGATCAGACTTAACAGAAAGGAAACTTCTAATAGCTTCCGAACACCAATGCTTCACTCCTCCACTCACAAAGTATTTAAAAAGTCTTGTTTCAAGGCCAAAACCTGCTCTGTCCCTCTAACTCCATTGTTCTCTTGTTATTTTTTCTCCCCTCCTCTCGGCTCTCGGTCACAATGAGGAAAAACAACCGTCAGTCGGTATATCCTGTGCACAAGTGCCTCTTCCTTGTACCTGGGTCTTCGGCCGTCATCGTACGGGTCCACATGTGCACGTGTGTCCGTGCATAAGTCACCCGGACAGGCAGGCAGTAAAACACTTGCACGCACAAGCATGTTTGTGTAATTCATGAAAATCTGTGCTGTAGTTAGAATAAACAAAATAAATGAATGCCATGTTTATTTCCTAATTGATAACATGTTTTTTTTTTATCATATGTAATTCTGCTAAATATATAAATAAGTTGCACGAATCTCATCCAACTGTGATTCTGCAGTATTGTACTGTATACACAGCTGGGATGGAGCTCAACAAGCAATCAGGGGGAAATAACACCTGTCAAGTGTGGCGTTCACTGGCAGCAGGATATTTTTCTCATTTGTCACAGCAGTGTGTTTGGCCTCAAAGGTCAGCCCGCGAAAGGACAAAGGATTATCACCTGTAGACCTCGACTTGGCCAAGGAATCATCCACTAAACTGCCGCTCATGTTCTTTGACAAATGACAAAACAAATCTATTAAGCAGAGAGAGATAAACAAGGTAAACATGACGAAACCATTGAAAACAAATCTGTTTCCCAAAAACTGACTCAGGAAAAAAAAACGTTATAGCATTTGCTCAGATCAGGACAGTAACCGATTAAAAAATATTGTTAATAAAGGATTCAGATGGTCCTATAAGTGACATATTGTTGGTAATAATAATGCATACTTTCTTAATCCTACAAGGGGAAATTACAGTGTTTTCACTCTGAAATACACAAGTACTCAATACCTATACATGCACTAAATGGAGAGATGTCAGAGTGAGGGGGGGGGGGGCTGCCCATGGAAAGGCACCACAAGTAGTCGGGGGTTCGGCCTGGCTCAAGAGCACCTTGGCAGCGCCCAGGAACTTCTCCAGCTACCAGTCCACCACCGTACTTTGGTCTGTATGGGGACTTGAACCGGCGACCTTCCGATTCCCAACACAACTCCCAACACAAAATCTTGTTAATAAGGGATTCATGTGTCATGTGATATTTGTGTTTAACTTGTGTCTTTCAGCTCAGTTCCTGGCCTGTTTGGGGGAAGACATAAAGCTGCAAGTGTCAATTTAGGAGAAACCAGTAAAACTGAAACGTCTGTTGAAATGGAAAACCTGGAAGACGTTAGGAATAGGAAAGTGTAAGCAGTGAAAGCAGATTTTTGTCTCACTATAAGCAAATTCCTATAAAAAAAAAGAAAAAGAAAAAAAAGAAAAGCCACCTATTTGAGTTCCAGGACACTTCCTGTGTCTTCTGGAGCAAGGAAGTGGTGTCATTTGGCTAAAATGAGCTAGCATGACTTTGATCTCCTTTGCCGACTGTAGACCTTAAACTAATCACATCACATTCCATTTTCCAACTGTGTATGAATAAATAAATATTAGATCCCTAACATACTGGGAAAAAGCACCTAATGTTCTTGGAAAGCCGAGATGCTCCATCTTCTCCTTTGTAATGTGAGGATGTTGTGGTTTCATGTCCGCCTTGTCCTCCCTGCGTAGTGTCCTTCCAGACACTCCCAGGCTCTGGAACATTTCTGTTTAAAATCATTATCGTCCATCTCGACCAACACCGGGTCTGCTCCAGATATCTGGGAAGGAGTCGTCCCTGTTTGGCTTTCCATCCAGCGCTGTGTTTAAATGGGAGATTTGCGTGACATCTGTTATTATGTCAGATACACACACTGTTGTATGGATATGTTTGAGTCGGTCCAGGGCCAGAAAACAAAGCAAATATATCCAAGCATTTGTTTGAACCTACTTATGTCATGGCTGTAACTGACAGCTTTACACAACATGTCGGCTACCTTGACAGAATGAGTGCTTCTAAAACAGAAGAAGGAAGAAAAACAACTGCTTGGCTTTCATTGGGTGAAATAAAAAATGCAATCATGCGCTTATGGTATATCTAAAACCACCAGGATTTATTAATCAAATAGTTTGGAGAAATGATTACGCTTATACTTTTTCTTGCTGAGAGAGTTCATGTTAGCTTACTTCTAGTCAAACAACAACAACTCCAAAAACCCACTTTGTTGGTTTTACATTTCTGTTTGTATGTGAATTAAACAAATTAGATAAAATGTGGTAATTAATGAGCATTAGAGGCTACGTTTAGCTATGGAATAACAGGCTAGCTGTTTCTTTGTGCGTCCAGTCTTAGCTAAGCTAACTGCCGCCTGGCTCCAATTAGCTAGCTAGCATACATATTACTATGCTACACTTCTCATTATTGCTATTGCTCCTTATGAGGTCATAAGGGGAAGGTTACCTTCCCTTTCTCTGCTTTGCCCGCCCAGATAATTCGGCCCACCCATGATGGAGAGAGACATCATGGCTTTCAAACGAGCAAAGTGGCAGTTGTTCAAGAGACTCGGAAAATGACACATAATAATTTATACTCTTTATTGATACCCTATGGGAAAATTATAATTATACTAATATTAGTAAAGCTGTGGGACTGGCTCTAGTGGCTGTGATTCTGCACCAAGGCTGAATTTTGGGAAAGAGACTTCAGATTCAGTATTAGGGGACCACTAAGGTCTATATAAAAGACTTCAGATACAGTTTTAGGGGACCAATAAGGTCTATATAAAGAGACTTCAGATACAGTATTAGGGACCACTAAGGTCTATATAAAAGAGACTTCAGATACAGTATTAGGGGACCAATAAGGTCTATATAAAAGAGACTTCAGATACAGTTTTAGGGGACCCCTAAGGTCTATTTAAAAGCATCCAAAGACCAACATGTCATGGGACCTTTAAATATATTGCCAAATATATATATATATATATATATATATATATATATATTCAAGGGCATGTGTGTATGTATGTGATTAAATGGTATTATATTGCTGTAATTCCTCATTTATTTCTACTAGTAGACATTCATATATCGTGACCATTTATTTATTTATTCATGGTTTGTTATATTCTGTTTCCCGTGTCACTTGTGGGCCCAAAATCATTTCACTGATGCTAAAATAATGACAAATCAAAAGATCAGATCCCCCCCACTTTCTAAAAACTCTGATTCCGGTCCACATGTCTAAAGAAAGCAATGTTTGTACAGCTTCTAAATGTTCTGAAAAACCATATTATTTGTCACCCGAGAAAGCGAAAAAAAAGAAAAGGCTAAAAAGTAAACTTCTTGGAGGACGCAGAGACTTTCAGTCATCCTCTTGGCTTGTAAATGTGTAACAAAGGAGAAAATATAAACAGTTGGATGTATTTCCACTTCATATGTCCATCCCTTGATTCTCTAACTGAGTTTCAGTTGAAGATCCTAAATATCTGTTGCAGGCGTGTCTGGGGGGGCCTTTATGGAGGGTGTGAAACCAAACCAAAGCCTACTGACGTGACTCAGGCATGTTCTTATCATTTTGAGGCTGCAGTGATAACAGCGCTCCACCCTCCTTCCATTCATGGGCAGACCTGGGTTGCGATGAACAAACGCTGGTGGATGAAAGAGGCTTCCAAAAAACAAGTTAGTAGGTGAAGTGTAAGTGGACACTACAGCTTCATCTTCAGCGTGACCTGCGACCCCCATCAGGAAAATACAGATATACACAGAGAACTGCCACCGCCTCCTCCCTTCTCCTCCTTCAGTGTGCATTTCCCCTTTAAAGTATGACCAGTCCTGGCTGCTCGCGCTGTCTCCCTTGCAGTGAGGGGCGAGGCTGCTGTGGCTGACTTGAAAAGGATTTTAAAGGATAAAGAAGACAATCCTGTGAGTTATGGTGCGTATGAATGTGACATGCAGGGGAACAGGCTCCAAGTTATTGAATTGAATGCATACATGATTGGATTGATCGTCCCTAAAAGGTAAATGTCTTGTTTTTTTGTTTCAAAAAGTGTATGTGTGTCTGGTGATATGTTTGTGGTGATATGTTATATTACATCTACATTACATGGGTTGCAGGACATAACCAGGCAGAAAAAATACAATGCAACTGAACTGCATTAAAGCAGTAATGTTGAAAAAAACTTCATCTTGTACAACCCCTATAAAGGCAGTATTTGTTGAAACTGCAACAGGACTTTGCTAATATAAAATTCCCTATATTGAGCAAATTGTACGTAATGTATGTGGACATTGGAAATACTGGCATGTTGCAATATGTATATGTGAGATCATCATCATATACAGTGTTGGCTTTTGCACATAAAGGATTATTGCACATTGCAAACACTACTAATGGACATAAAGTGTAATCATAAACGCATGTGGACATGTAGAACCATGAATGAGTAGTACATTGCAGTACAAAGCAGAGTGTAACTCCAGAGTCCTAGCTGGTGAATAATTGAATTTCAGGGGCCTCATGTCCATTTACATGCCCTCTAACAAAGGGTTAACTAAGGTGATGCATGGTAGAAGTGGGTAAAAACACAAACGTGCTCCCTTTATTTCAATAAGGAGGGTTCCTGCTTTTTAATTCCTAATGATAGTCAAGTAAAACAATGATGTTAAACTGTAAGATTGTAGAGTTCATCATTTTGAAGAGGTTTCTATAACTGTATCTTCCTGAGTAGTCGAAGTATTACCCGTTCAGAGCCTCACCGTTTTATCTTTCTCCTCTCTTTCTGGTTTGGTGCTACAATCCATCTCTGAAAATCCACTTTGCTTAACAGCCTGCTGCATTTTCTAATAAATCTCATTTTTCATCTCCGCTCAAATTGCATTCCCTCTGCAAGCTTCTCCGAGCCTGTTTATGCTTGTTGAGTAATGACAACAAACTAGATGTTTACACGAAAGGTTAACAAAAAGCTTGTGCTCATAAATCTAATTCTAACCATTACTCACACACAGTTGAGCTTTTGTGGCCACTTTAACAAGGCTTCTCCTCCCCTGTAGGGTGGCTGTACCTTGATGGGAGCGGAGCCGGGCTGCAAAGGGGAGGAAGTCTGCAGATTACACACATGATGGACTGGAACGACTCACATGCTCTGCTCTCCGGGGAGCAGCTCATCTTTGCCATCACCATACCGCTGTCGACCTCCATCATCTTGGCCAACCTGGTCATCATCTTGGGCATCGCCCGGAACCGCCAGCTCCACAACACAACCAACTACTTCTTCCTCAGCCTGTTAGTGGCAGATCTGTGCACCGGCGTGGCGCTGCCTTTCATCCCGTTAATGGGCCTGAACCGGGCGTTGAGTTCCAGTTCCTGCCTGGTGGCTCACGTTTTCCCGAACTTCCTCTTCCTGGCGTTCCTTTTCAACCTGGTGATGGTCCACTATGAGCGCTACATTTGCATCGTCGACCCCCTGTGTTACAAGAACCTGTGGATGCATCGCAGCTTTCCTCTGGCGTTGCTCGTGGTTTGGGCTCCACCACTTCTGTACGCATCCCTACCTGCTCTTGGTTGGAATAACTGGACAGGGCCAGATTGGAACGGATGTTGTGCGAGTAGCCCGAACATAACGCTTCTTCCAAACTGTTCGACTAACAAAACCATGTGCTGCTCGTACAGGCGAGTGTTCCCCAACGCTTTCATCTACTTGGAGGTGTACGGGCTCGTCTTACCTGCTATTCTCACCATCGCTGGCATGGTCGGCCACGTTTTATGGATCACCCGAGGCCAGCTGAAAGACATTTGTCGCCTTCACCGTTCAGTGGAAAGGGGAAGTCAGGCCTCGGAACGAGAGCAGAGGCTGAACATGCGGTACACTCGCTGCCTGGTGGCGGTGTCGCTGACCTTTCTCGCATGCTGGGTGCCCTACCTCATTTACATGCACGCCTGCATAGCGTTCTTGATCAGCGACACCAAGAGGAGCTCCACTACTCAAATTGTGCTGTCATGCACTGGCATTGGAAGCATGGCGGTGGTGCCGCTGGTGCTCGGCCTGGCTAACAGGCAGTATACGGAACCGGCGTTCAAACTTCTCCAGAAACTCCGAGACAGGTGGAGGCGAAGGACGCGGGGATCAGAGGAGGTGGCAGTCTGAGAACGACACTGACGAAAGTTTATGAAGGTTAATCTGGAAGAAATTGCGCTGCTCAGTTTGATGGCCACAGTGTGAGCATCAAGGCCATTGCATTGATGCTTTCACAATTTATTTATCAATGTTACTTATAAAAAGTTCACCTGTTGTTTTACACTGTCTTGCAATGATCCCATCTGTGTGTAGCTTCCCATTTTACAATATTACTGCATCAGGAGATGAGGAGATGTAACGGAAAAATGAATGGAAGTTAGTAAGCATTTTTGTCAGGACAACAATAAAACCAACCATCGTCTTAAACAAGCATCTTTTGTCCTATTATCAGTGTGCTAACTTGCTCACAATGCCGACATGCTGATATTTTGCTTGGATAATAATACCTATAATGTTAATTGTCATTTTGAGAACATTACTGTACATCACTTTAAATATAGCTCAAAGACACACCGTATATCCTCACTTGTCTTTGCGCTGTCTCCTCTGGATGTCTTAGTAGATTGCCCCCCATCTGTCCCCCCCCCCCCCTCAAATGGTTCCTCCCACTTCCCTCACTATGCAGCAACATGCAGGAAAGAACCGTGACGTGAAAACTATGTGTGCATGTTAGTTTCTTCCATATTTAGATACACTGTTACAGGAAGGTTAAATACTATAAAAGCAGGCTTCAGAGAAACATCTGCTGCTTCCAAATAATTGTATTTGGAGACTAAAAGGTACATTTGTTGTAAACTTCCACTCAAGGGAAATGAGATTTTTATTTGAGACTTGATTAAACACAGAATATATGTTATCAGAAATCAGAATGTTTTATTGACCCCCCTTGGGGAAATTGTGAAGTTGCAGTTGATCCCAGTCAGATTTAAGGTAAAAAAAAAAAGTGTATGAAGGAACATGGCTAACATGCAAGAAATATGAGAAGAAGTAAAGTAAAAGTATGTTAAGAAGATGTTACTACAACAAATGCTATGGGAGTGATACAGTGTGAACGGAAGCAGCAGTGAGGCTGTGATAATGTCAGAAATGCTATTTGTCTCCCCCAAACAAAGTGTGGTTACAACTGTGTGCATATGAGGGTGGAAACGAGACCAGCTGATTTGAAGAAGGAGACTTCAATTAAATCAAAGAGCAAACAAGGTTTGAACAGTTGTGGGACATTAGGAGCGATGAGATATCACCATGGGGTCAGGGTACACTGGGTGTCTGCAGTCCTTTGTATGGGTTGCTTTGCTGAGTTATGTTCTAGCATGTGTGCCACATTGGGAAATCGCTTACGTGTATCCATAAGACCGGGGAGAATCAGGACAGGAGGAGGAGGAAAGAAAAAAATGAAGACAGGATGAGACTGTCGGACTCCAGCTCCCAATGACTGACTGCTACCTTGGAAACCATGTGGAAAGCATCTGACAAACAAACACACTGTACCTAAACCGTGCCTGCATTCGTTACATTTATATATTTTCTTTCTTTCTGAGGGTGAAATGACAAGATTGATTTAACTCTCATACATCTACATCAGCCTGAAAACGGAGGGCAACTGCTATCGGGGTCCAAATGTAACAAAATCTGCTTGTGTGAAATTTTTTTATTTTGCTAAAGATATACGGTGTTAATTAGACCGTTTCATAGAGTAGGGGTCTTCAACGTTTTTTTAAACCAACTGAAAGACAGACGGA
>NC_048430.1:7826747-7848963 GCF_013103735.1 Etheostoma cragini
CCCCCCCCCCCCATACCATGTATATTGTACACAGTTAAGTTGTAAATTAACCCATGTGTTGTCTCCCATCAAAACTGAAAACCAACACTTTTGTTGAGGCTTTTTATCGATTTATTCAACTTTTTATGTGTTTGTCCCTTTTTTTTAAACACTTTTGACACTTTTTTTCACTTTCTTTGACATTTTTGACAATACTACGTAACACTAACTTATTAACTTTAGTTTTACTGTTATTTTAGGAATTTATGGTCGATAAACCTCATTTGTAGGAAATGATGCCCAATGTTTCAGTTAGAAAAGCAGAAATTAGGAATTATTAAGACTAAAATTAAAGGAAAGTATATTGATAGATAATCACAGACTGGAACATGTCAACTTTTACTCAATATTATTTCAAAACCACTTCAATTTTTTTTTTTAAATAAATGCTATAAAATTGAATAAGACACCCCGAAATTAATGAAAGTAGAGATTTGTACTTGCCAAAGAGCGTTGTGTGGAATCAATCATGTTATTTTGGGTAGTTAAAGGAACATTGATATAGGAAAACAGGTCAATTCGACCCGAGGACAACATGAGGGTTAAACTGGGCCTACAAAAGCGTGTATGGCACCCTAAAGCCTTTATACACACCTTTCTTTATGCATAGAATTCTAAGCTATTCAAATAATTGTTGGCATGATTTTATAAATCATCTTTTAATATTAAACATACCTGTTGATCCGATGAACTGTATCTGTGGATGGCTACCTTACTGACCACCTTGCCAACAGGCCAGTAAGCAGAGATTTATACTTGCTATTAATATGTTGGATTCATGTTAAAACATTGGAATTTTGGAAAAAACCTTCAAAAATTAATTATTTGGAGGTCCCCCTGCAGAGACTCTGAGCACCCCCTAGGGGCCCCCGACCCCCTGTTAAAGATCAGTTGTCTCAGTCAAGCTGTCTCCCCCCCACCTCTTTCCAGGCTTTATGCTAAGCTAAGTACATGTCTACCGGCTCTAGTCATGTATGTATTTACTAGACATTGGATTAAAAAAATCTTACTATCATGTAACTCTTAGGTAAGATAGAAAATGTATTTCCCAAAATGTCAATCTTTAAGTGACTATACTCTTGTGAGTTTATGTGAAAGAAAAAGAGAGCAGACGTATCGTTCATGATGCTTTTGTTAATTTATTGCATTTGATTGCACAAAAGGTTAACAAAAACATACACTTATCCTACCATTAAAATGTAATGGCTTCATTGTGATTACGTTCGATACAGCCTATTTGAGGTAATTGGGTGCAGATACATGTGAGAGAAATAGAACAAATCCAAAGCAGTATGAGAAACCATTTGATGCATACAGTTCTACCCCAGATAAAGGTTTACCCCCCGGTAATGTGACCTGGTGTGACCGTGTATTAAGATGCTGAGCAACAGAACAGAAACACTCCTTTTAACCACCTGCTTAAAGCCACTTGTTCCTTGTTTTAATTTTCACGCATTAGATGGGTGGGTTTTCTTTTTCTACAAATCTTGTTAAGCTCAAAAAGACTACAAGAAAGATGAAAAAATACACTGATGGTACCAGGAACACAAGTATTTGCAAAGGCAAAGAAAGATAAGAAAACCTTTTTAAAATGACTGCTTCACATAAACAAAATGTCCCTAATTTCAAGCACGAGTCATAGTAAAGACGTTCAACCTGCCAAGAAGCTATTGTTAGACTGCAGAAAGCACACAAACAAAATTCATTCCAAACAGGATTATTGCAGTTAAAGACATTTTCATAATGATCCTTGATATTTAACTTAATTCAAAAAAAATTTAATTCACATTTTGCGGACATATTGTAATGCTGTAGGCAGAGGTGTGATGATGGACAGTGCCGGTCAATCTTCAATATAAAGGGAGCTCTCGGACACGACTCTGCCCGCCTCCACCTTCACCCGGATCAGCAGGCGTTTCTTGGAGGTGGGGTACACTGCTGGGACAGCTGTATCTGCCGGGACATCGGTGGGTGCTGGGGCTTGTGGCTTCACTGGCAGGTGGTGCTTCTCTGGCAGGTGGTGCTTCTCTGGCAGGTGGTGCTTCTCTGGTAGGTGGTGCTTCACTGGCAGGTGGTGCTTCTCTGGCAGGTGGTGCTTCTCTGGTAGGTGGTGCTTCTCTGGCAGGTGGTGCTTCTCTGGCAGGTCAACGTCTGCGTGCAAGTAAGGACTGGGATTGGTTGATTGGTTTTTAGAAATCTGAGCGAAAGAGGAGGTTTGATTTTAGTGGGACACAAAACATGAATCAATCACGAAAAGGTTGATATGTATGAAAGAGATGCAGTTTTTTTTTTTTTTTACCATGTCCAATTAATTTATATAACGTTTAGTTTTGTGTTCCTCTCAACCTTTACCTTTACCAGAACTCTTATAAGCAACATCCTGATGGACGATTTTAGCCAGTTGCTTTACTTCAAAAGTGGGCAAGCTGCTACTTGGTGCTATTTGCGGCATTGCCCTCAGGTAATTGAGGGCTTCACTGATGTACAAATTGAAAGACATGTATAAATGTTTTATTTGTGGTTTTCCAACCTGCAGGTCCGGATCCCCACGAGGGGTCCCAAGACAAGTCCAAGGGGGTCACCAAATAATTAGCAGGACAGAAAACCAGACTTCCTTCCTTCCGAACTTTGCTTTTTTTCTTGAAAATTACTGGACAATTTCAACTCTAGACATTTGAATAATGAGAGGGTACGAGCCAAAACAAATGTGGTTCCACAGTTTTCAGCTCTTTCAAAAAAACGTCTGCTATTAAGCCACAGCTGCTCCACGCTACATGTTTACTGTATATGTCTCCAGTATCAGTAGAAAAAAGTTAAAAATCACCACAGAGCAACCAAATCGGAAAATGTAACAACATTGTTCTCACCTGCGCGGTGCATATGGTGGTTCATTCTTCACAGATGGATCAGAGATGGATCAGAGACAGAGAGACAGACACAGTTGTTAGTGCCAGGCTTAACGCATTATGGTGTATTCTACAACAAACAGCAACATCATCTCCCATACCTCTGCTCCTCGCCCTCCAGCAGCTTGCGGTAGGTGGCGATCTCGATGTCCAGCGCCAACTTGAGGTTCATCAGCTTTTGGTGTTCGCGGACCTGTCCAGCCAAGTCCTGCTTGGCCCGCTTCAAGGCCTCCTCCAGCTGGGAAATGTCGTCCCGAGCCTTCAGCAGGTTGTCTTCGCCTTCGGTCCTCATGTCACTGATGTCCTTCATCAGGGACTCTTCCTAACATAAAAAAAAACACAGTCAAAAGAAAATCAGAGGCTTGTTGGATGGACAAAGGTGTGTACTTATACACCTGAACTCTGGCAGTGTTTGACTGTGAAGCACACACCTTCCTTGTGAGAGCTTCCAGTTCCCCGTTGGACCTCTGGATGTGGCGCACCATGTCTGAGATCTCCCTCCTTAATTCACGCACTTCCTGCTCACGCTGTCCTGCATTTGAGACCATGTCATCCATCTGAGGGGAAAAGATGGCACATTTCATCATATCTCTTGGTAACTACAGAGCCGGTTTAAGATTATAGAATGTAACGACAGGAAAATGTACTGCTAAGTACTAGTAAAATGTACTACTGAGTACTATGTCTTCTTCTTTGGGTATAATCCCCCCACACCTTTTTCTGGTTCCACTGCTCGGCTTCGTTCCTGGTGCGGGCGGCCATGTTGGCATACTGATTCTTGACCCCCTCGATGATTTCGTCCATGTCCAGAGACCGTTTGCTGTTGTCCTGTAAGACCACCGTCACATTCTGGACGTGCGACTCCAGCTCCTTGATCTCCTGCAGGGGGCAGAGATGGGGCACACCAGAGCTAGTGTAAAGAACTTCTTCTCCTTCAGGCCAGACAGACTGTAGCTTTCACAGAGCAGAGGTCAAGAACAATAAAAAGTCAAAGAAACGCCATCAATACCTCATCATAGCCAGCCCTGAGGAATTCCAGTTTTCCAATCAGGTCCTCCAGGTCCAGAACCAGATCTACTGCCTCCAAGTGACCTTCATCTACCTCCTGTTACAAACATATGCATATTACACACATGCATAGGAATAAGGACACTCATGTGACATACAGTGCAGAAATGGCTCCCAAAATATCATATTGCCACAGATTCAATCCATAGTGAAAATAGTATGCAATATAACACAAAATACTGTTACCCTTGTGTATTTAAAATGGTGGGAATTAGTAAATTAGAGTGTTTACTATGCGTCTAAATGGTTGAATATATAAGCAGCACAAGAAGCTGAAAGTACCTTTTTCTTGACAACAAACTCATTCTCCAGGTCAGATTTTTTCAGAAATTCCTCCTCATACCTGAAAAATACAGAAAATAAAGAATGATAAGTGGATCTGTGCCGATAATTAAATAGTCCTCTGGGTTCACATTGATATGTATATGAAATTTCCAAATTTGGGATAAAGGATTAGAAATGGCTTCCATTCATGTAACATAATATTACCCAAATTAAGAAATGTAATGTGTCATTTTCCCCTCATTTAAAGACACAGTGCAGCAGTGTCGTAATGCAACAAAGTGCAAATACTTTGTTAATGTACTTAAGTTTCACTTATCTGTACTTTACTTCTAATAATGTAAGTAGATTTAACTTTAGAAAATTACTTGTGATACTTAAGTAGGCTACAATAAATATCAGATACTTTAAAGTAGTCTCAAGTAATTAGGAAGGTGACTAACTTCTACCAAAGTCTTTTTCTGGTAAGCTACTTGTACTTTTACTCAAGTATTGCTTTCAAGTACTTTATACCAGACTAGAGTGCAGGTAGGACGTATTGATAGATGATGGAGGTTTCTGTCTCTAAACATGGACCCACTGACTTGTTCTTGTTGTCCTCCACCTCCTCCTGGTTTTTGAGCAGTGCAGCGTGCAGTTTTTCTTGGTCGTGGAGCAAGGTCTCGATCTGCTGCTCCATCTCGTTCTCCAGCTGCTTGACGATGTCGTTGATTTTCCCCTCGTAGTCCTCATGCTCCCTGAGAATCTTCAGCTTTGTGTCGAGCTTTTTGTTCTCATCCTCCAGGTGTTTCATCTAAGTCAGAGACAGACAAAGTGTGGGGGCGAGGGGAATGGTGAACAGAAATTCCAGAGGAAAAAAACATACAACAGCAGCAACAAAACATGCTAAATCTTGCAGTAAAGTAACTGCAAAATAAATGAGGCATGGTAAAATAATATAATAAAAAATATAAAAAAATATAGTCACATGATGTTATGTGATGGTGTAGAATAAATGTGAGGAATGCCATGTCTAAATATATACTGTAGCTACATGCCAAGTTTTGCACAAGCCAAATATGTATGTGTAGCCCCACCTGCTGGCAACAGAGTAAAACGTGGTTTAAGTGGTACTGAGTCATTTATAAATTAATATAATTCTGGATTAATTCATGAAATTAAAATATCAAGTAATTTATAATTTTCTATACGGTTTAAGGTCGCAGAATATATTTGATTTACATTGTAATCTTTAAATATCTTACTGTTGTACTGTGAGAATAACAATGCGCATGCCCAAAACTAACTGCCCTGCTGCAATTTGACTGGCTGTTTGCCAAATACTGTTGTTATTAGCCTGTAGTTAGCGGGCGGCAGCCGTTAGCATTTCTCTGAAAAAAAGAGAGTAAATGCCGTCACCGTGAATGATGTGGGTTATCTTCTACAGAACACATTTTAAAGTCTGTCTTATATAGAAATACTTGAGATGAAACATGTAATACCCACCAGCTGCGAGATATTTTTATAAACCCAAACCTATGTTAAAATAATCACATTTGACGTGGAGTGGTTCTTCGGCGGCGGGAGAGAAAACAGCTAGTATTAGCTTGTTAGAGAAGACACCTTTTCTTTTGCATTTATATTGCACATACTCCTGGTTGGTTTTAACTTCCCGTGTGTGTTTGAATTCGAAGGGACGGTACCCTACCTGGTCAAGAACAGACTGTCAGGATGTCAAGCATTTTTCTGGGAGGATTTGCCGACATGAAAGCAGCAAGTGCAGATACTAGCTAACCGAATTAGCTAATGAAGGAGAACAGGTAGGCTGTGTGCGCAGTCCAATTATCACCGGGGTAAATAGCGCATTATGTTAACTAGTGTTTTCTGGTTTTACATCTGTGAAAAGTAGTTATTGACCCACCCTTTATCTTACACTTCAAAACGCTGTGTATTAGTTTTATCCAATTTACTCGAAAAACAACAATGTAGGCCTACACAGACCTTTTTTACGGCAAACATATTAGCAAAAGCACACGCGAATTCAACGCCATTAATGATGGCTGCGTTCCATTTAGGAGAGGCCCTGGTATTGTGCATGCTGACTCACTAAAATAGCTTAGTAGGACACTTGATGGAATAGACCCATCGTTAAGGTCATCAATTTCAGCTGTGCTTTTCCTGCTATGACAAGTCAAAAATGTTAAATGTGAAAACGGTCCATTGAGTCCATAGCCTACCACAGACCGTTATATATACAGTCTATGGTCCATACGTTGTCATGGTAACGGACCAGAATCATCCACAAGGTGGCGTCCTTTGTACCTCCAACATTGTCTACATGAAGTGAAGGTTGCAGAAGAAGACGCCTTTCATGGCCTCATGCCAAAGAATTAATTACAGCAGAAAGAGACTGGTATTTGCAATGCTCCAGGTTACAAAAAAGTTTCATTTAACAATTATATCCTTCACTACACTATGGGCTTGTTTTTAATTTGAATAATTTGTAACTATAGCCTACTAAGCTTTGTATAAAAAAGTAAATCAATAGCCGATACAAATACGAACTAAATAAATTAGAAATGCATTAAAAACAACGAAAATAACTGAAACAACTGAATTGAATAAACTATTTGGAATATATGTAATTTAGAAAAAAATTAACAATTACATCCTTCACTACACAATGGGCTTGTTTTTAATTTGAATTATTTGTTACTATAGCCTACTAAACTTTGTACAAAAAAGTAAATCAATAGCCGATACAAGTACGGACTAAATAAATTACGAATGCATTAAAAACAACGAAAATAACTGGAACAACTGAATTAAATAAATTATTTGGAATATATGTCATTTAGAAAACATTTCCGCTAATAGGCTGTAGCCTAGGCTACAACACCAAAAACGGGTGATAAAATAGCCTACAATAAATAAAATACAACACTGTTCTTATGATTTAGTTGTTGTTTTTTTAACGTTTTAAGCACGCTCTTTATTCATTTAGAGATACATACATCAATTACTAATTATTGAGGCTATTATGAATTCAAAATCAAATGTACACACCTTGTCAATCAACCTGACAAACTTGTCATTGAGTCCAACCATGTCGTCCCTCTCCCTGGATTTACCCGACGGGTCCATCCCGTTTTGGCTCGGGTGGCTTTTGAGCGGTGCCGTGCTGCCCGGGGAGTAGGACTGGCTGCTGTAGTCTCTCGGTTTAGACATGTTGCAGTTTGGAAAAGCGAGGGGCAATCTAAGAACTGAACAGATGAGAAGCGAAAGTACCTACAGCCCTGCAGATCCCCCGCTTTTAAGGTGGACAAGGACCACGCATCACCTCCCCAAAACTGCATGCGTCCAATCAAGAGAGGACAAGTACACAATTACAGTGAAAATACCAAAGTATCTACATGAAATACTTGAATTTTGAGTCTGAACCTGTTTGTCCAGGAGTGGTGCCGGGCACCAGGAGCCAATGGCACCGCTTGGGGGGCGGATTTATCGTGCGTAAAAACAGGTATAAAACCCACCTGGATCCATTAAATGTAAGTGACTCTTCAGCCTTTTAAGCTCTCTGTCGCTGTCAACTCTCTCTCATTCAATCATGCCTTCAAACACCGCTGCCAGCATGTTTGGTGGAGCAGGGGGAAGGGGTTCTAGGGTGTCTGTGGCGAGCCTGGAGGGGCTGCGTAACGTGCTGCGCAACGAGACGGACAGAGATGCCGCTCCCGCCGCTCCAGCGACACCTGCGGATACCCCTCCGGCCGCGCCTGCTGCCCCAGGGGACGACAAGCAGGCACTTCGGGGTCTGAACGGCCGGCTGTCCGGCTACGTGGACCGGGTGAAACAGCTGCAAAAGGATAACGACGACATGGAGAAACAGATTGATGACATTTTGGCCAAGAGGAGAACACCCGAGGGGCGCGACTGGGATGAGCTGGAAAAACCCCTGGATAACCTCAAGCAGAGGGTAAGTCATTACATTTCTTTTTTACGTTAATTTTGGAGAAGAAAAATATAAAATAAAATAACTTGGTTTTGGATATTTTTTCGTGCATTCATTTCCAAAGATCAAAGACATCACCAAGGACAACGCCAAGCTGCTGCTCCAGATTGACAACACCAAGCTTGCTAATGATGACTTTAAGAACAAGTAGGCCTAAGTTTTGTGCATTTTTTTTTTTAAACAAAATGAGAAAGAAAAGAAAAGGGGAGGGGGCTCGGGAAATCAAAAGTGAATCATTAGATCAAAATTTCGAGCAAAATGAAACTAAGAGTCTGGTTTTCCTCCCCTTGTGCAGGCTGGACGATGAAAAAAAGGCACGGAAGGAAGTAGAAAAAGACCTGGAGGATCTGAAGAAGACCGCTAAGAATTCCAAGCTGAACCGCATGCAGACACAGAAAGAGATTGATCTGGTGAAGGAGGAGCTCGCTCGCCTCAAGCAGGAGCACAAAGAGGTGAGACTGGAGACACAAACGCACACTCCAAGATCAATTAACACAATTGCATTGTGTGAAATCGGAGGCCAACTTTGTAACCACACTTTTATAGGAAGTGGATGTCCTGCGTGAGAAGATCAAGAACTCTGAGGTGAACGTGGAGATTGATTCTCGGGACTCTAACCTGGCTGAGGTTCTCGACAAGATCCGCCTCCAGTACGATAACATCGCCAGGAAGAACCTGAAAGACTGCGAGGACTGGTACGAGGGCAAGGTGCGTGACCCGCGGGCTCCTAAAGTCAGGAACATGGTTTTCTTGTTTTCTATCTCTCTCTCCAGTCCATCACACCAACTCCATTCCATTTCCCCCCCGCTCCAGTTTAGAGACATCAAGTGGGTGCAGGCCCAAAACAATGAAGACCTGCACACTGGACAGTCAGAGCTCAAGGATCTGCAGAAACAGGCCCAGTCTCTGGATATTAAGAGCCAGAGTTACCACAGCAAGGTAACAACACACAAGCCTATGTCCCACTGCCATAAAATACAAGTATACAGCATAATACTAAAAGAGTTCATTCTTCATGTCAGGAAAAGTGATAGTAGAAACACAGCACCGTAAAAATACTTTGTTACAAGTAAAGGTCCTGCAATGAAAATGTTCCTAGAGTAAAAAATGCATCATCTGAAAAATGTACTTGAAGTGTTAAAACCAAAGTACTCAATGCAGGAAGTCCTCAAACAGTTCTGTGTTTAATGGTCCAATGGTTTTAATCTGGACTTACTCCTGTGCTTACGGCTTCATTGGCTACCAATCGGTTTTAGAGTGCATTTTAAAATTTGAATCATTACTTAAAGAGCCTTGCATGGTCAAGCTCCATCTAACATCCAGGATCCGTTGCACACACACTCTTCTGGTCACTCTCTGAGGTCTTCGGACCAAGATCTTTGAACCGTTCCCCGAACACATTTTTTAAAACCAGAGGTGATCGTGATCTTTTCTGTGGCGGCTCCGAGTCCCTGGAATTCTCTCCGTTTAGCCTTGAGAGCCTTGGATTCTATGGAAACCTTTAGAAAACACCTGAAGACACAGTGTTTTAGACAAGCTTTTAATTAGCCACATGGTTTAGTATTTTATGTTTTTATTTGTTTAACTCCCGTCTGTGAAAGGTGCCATATAAATAACTTACTTACTTAACAACTATTAGGCCGTTATGTTGTCGGGTAGTTTAATTCATCATAAAACATTGTATTTTCTAACAACTATATCTGTCAAGTTAATGCAGTAGATGATGTGAAACTAAGCGGGTAAAAGTAGAAACTGGCATGGAAAGACTTAAGTAAAGTACCTCACATTTTTTACTTAAGTACAGTACTTGAGTAAATAGGTACATAATTACATTTCACCACTGGTCAGGAGAAATTAGTTTTCAAAACAAATGCAGGCATTTACTTGTCTTTTTCAAAAGCATTCCTGACTGTCCTGTCATTACACTGTGAGTCTTCTACTTTAGGACAGACAAGGTGTCTCACTGCCACCTGGATCTGCTCTTGCATAACCAAACAAACTATGAACAGGCCAAGATGTGTTCTTCTAAGGTCTCGTCTCTTTGGTCAAATACACAAAGACAAAAGACATTTGAGCGTAGGACTCCAAAAAGACGACAGAAATCCCTGGGTGTCTTCCTTTCAGATCCACGGTCTGGAGGAGGCCCTGAGGAGCACCAAAGTGGAGTACGGTCAGCGTCTGTCCCCCCTCAACCAGCTGATACTGAACCTGCAGGCGGAGCTGAAGGAAGTGAGGGCGCGGGTGGAGCGCCACGTGGAAGACAACAATAATCTGCTGTGTGTGAAGATGAAGCTGGAGGCGGAAATCAACAACTACCAGCGACTGATGCAAGACATGACCCCTGATCCCGAAAGGTGAGGACGGAGACAGCTCAGATGTTTCATGATGTTTGTGTGATGTCAGCGAGCTCAAGTCCCATCCTATTGGTTAAAAAGGAACTTATGTTGTCGGGTGGAGACACAGCTCCGCCCAGGGCAAAAATGATACTTGGGATAGAAAAAAAAACAAGGGTAATAAAGTTAAAATGTTATTTCTCACATCTTCAGCTAGCATTTCTATCATTTAGTAGGGATGGAATGCTCTTATCTAGTTCATAAAGCCTTTTACTGAAATAGTTTTACATTTTGGGAAATAGAAACCTACTGGCTTTTTAAGCGAGTTAGAGGACAAGAAAGGAAAAAGCATAAACCCTCATGGTGTATCTGTTTCTTACTTCTCGGCATACTTACAGTCTCCTCCTCTTCCCCGACAGCTTGTAGTTTTCTATAAAAGACGTCGGGCGCAGCGGTGAGTTCTGGATCAAGCTTTACAAAATAAAAATGACAAAGCCTTTCGCGTGTTTGTGCTGGGACCTGATTCCGAAGTCTATCTCTACCACCAAGAAAGTCCTGGGTCAACTACTGGCTGAGAGGCTTTCTCAGTGGCAACTTTCCCACTTTTCCACCTTTTTGTATTTTTTAAAAATCAGAGTTAATGCTGCACTATGAGTTCCTGCTGGGTCTTTTTTTCTTCTATCACTCAGCCAAGATTCATGTTAAACTGAATCCCACTGTTGCTGCCTAACCTGTAGAATTACTAAGAGGTTCTCAGCAAATAAATGTTGGATTTTGAAAGAAAGTCACTCGGCTGTGTTTCATTTCCTCACTCTTTTGATACATACATTTTGTGTCCATTTTCAAAAAAAATAACTTTACACAACTTATTCTAATAATAACAAATTACAGTGATTCTTAACCAGGGAAACGTTTGCATAAATTATGAAATAGACAAAAATGATGGAGAGCTCGAGGCGAACTGTCAACAGCTTCCGTCCAAGCGTAGTAATATTCATGCCAACACGGCATTGTGTATTTGTAGATTAACCATATTAATTGTACTACTATTGAACATATGATTTACATGTGAAGAAGAAAAATATCACCGTCAGAAGCACCAGTGATTCTGTATTTGTTGAATGTTTAGTTAATTTCTTTGGTTTTTAAAAGGATATATGATTTTTAACCAATACGCAGGATAATGTACGGACATGAGAAGACGACACTACAGTAAAATGTAGAAATAAACAAAAAAACTTACAAATATATTGTAATAAAATATATTTTAAAAGCCTTTAAACTAATGTAGCCTCAGACACACTTTAAAATCTAATTAAGTATAATATTTATAGTCAGTGTATAAATATATTTTTTTGAAATAAGTTTAATTTTGTCAAAAATGGATAAAAAAAAACATACAATTCAGTTAAGTTAGATACACCCCCTTAGACAACAATAACGACAAAGCATGACAAAGTGAATCAATTTGGACTAAAATATTCAGTGGACAAAACTCTGGGACACATAAGCAAATATAAGAGAGTCACAAAATTAGCACACATTGAAACCAGAGATGGTTTTTTTGCAAGAGTGATTCATTTTTATTTAATTTTAAATGACAATGGTACAGATGACATGAAAGCACAGAGAGGAGGGAAGGGGGGGGGGATTGAAATCCTCCAATAAATGGATTTTTGCATGGTGAGGGTTGAGAGGCAAGCAAGAGTACCAAATGGAGTAAAAGATATCGTATCAAAAAATTTCAATTTCTTTTCTCATATATATATATTTGTATAGGACTAATAATTCTCTTTAACTATGCAAAGCAAGGAATGCCCTTTTTTCCATTTTTCTTGAGCCTTGGCTTTCCCTAAGTAGCCAACATTATTATTAATTTCAACAAAAAAAAAAAAAGGAAAGGAAAAAGACTGGACTGGTATCTGGGGCTGGGCGGGGGCATTTAGAGGCGATCTGGAGTCCTGTCCAACACGGCGTTGAGTAGCGCGTTTGGGCATATCCACGGGGGTTTGAATTTATCTGGTGGTGGTGGTGGTGGTGGTGGTGGTGGTGTAGGGCCTCAGCGGGAGAAGGTCTTTCCACTGAAGAATCAAACAATAGACAATAGAAACATTAGACGCCACATAAAGAACATGACACCCGACAAGTTAGTACCCACACACTTTAAATCCTTGTGAGAACCGACAGTCCAAACTACGTCTACGAATAATTACACACTTTGGGGAATAGGTTGATTTGCTTTCTTTTGTCAAATAAGCATATTTTAAGAAACTGTTCCTTTAAAATGAAACTAAAAGCTTGACACTACCTATGCGTCTGTCCTGTTGTTGTTGTTGTTGAACAGCTAAGAGACTGGATATTGCAACATATTGTACCAGAGTTCATCTGTCGTCAGAGTCAGCTTTATCTGCCAGGTATGAGGACACGTACGAGGAATTTTTCGTTGAAGCGTCGTTGCTCACAATGTGCTTTCACGTACAAAACAACCAAAACTAAAAAATAGGCACTAATGTATACATACTCTAAACAGAAACAATATAGAGGCATGAGTGCAATGAATAGTTCAATAATTATTATTTAAATGTGGAGCATAGTGCAAAGGATACTGGGATCAATAGTATTATGTTATTATATTACATTATGAACAGTTCTGATATGGGAAATGAGATTGATGAATAAATAACAAATAAGTGAGATGTGAGATTGGGAATGATGAGTAAATAGTAAATAATAAGTGAGATATGAGAATGAGAATTATCAGAATAACTTGATAGGGATTCTGATAACTGCAGCATGTTTGTGGTATGATTTAATATGCAAACAAATTAAACAATATGCGGTCGACACAGTTCTAGATTTGTGCGAATGGCATAGCTTACTTATTGCATAGCTTGTACTTGTATTTTTTTTTTACCGTGTAGCCAACCCAAAATGCATTTGGACCGTTTCTCCCTCTTTGAGACTTACGAAGGAGACAGTTCCCTCCTTATTGCAGTTACACGTTAACCACAGAACAAAGGCTCCCTGTGCTTCCACAGTATATATTTACCAATTATTTCAGAGCTACATGGCTAAAAAAATAGTGTCTGTGTAACTGTTTGGAGGTTTTAGCGAAGCAGAGAGCTGTAAAAAATATATATTTCTGAGTCACAGCACTGCAAAAACAGTAGGGGCAAACACAGCCGCACCTCGAAAACACACAAAGATACAGAGGAAAAGAATGCAGAGATAGTGTATCTCGGAGCGGAATCTGGTTGTGGTCTGCTTTCAACTGCGAGAATCAGTCAGGAAATTATTCAAAAACATCACTGCAGCTCTCCAAAGAGGAGCCTTCAAACATTGGGATTAAGGATGCATGAAATGAATCTGTGAAATTAAGCTTGTTTATGAAACAGTTGGATAAAAAAAAAAATCCTAAAATTTGATCGATGGCATCCAAAAAAACACCACACACAGAATCACGGTGTTGTGTTAGATAGAAATAGATGAGCAACACCTAAATCGGAGCATTAGGGTGGAGAACCGAGAGGTGGGTGTCCAAAGAGCAGAGGTTACTCACGAGATGGTCTTCATCTCTTTCTTCTCGGCGTCGGGTCGAGCGCGGTTCAGCACCTTGAGGAATTCTGACGTCTTGGCCCTCATGCGTGTGTGAATGTAGGCCTGCGGAAGACAGTACCTTATGTAAGAGATTGTAATCGCACAGGAGAGTGTCGAAAAAGCTCATTTAACAAGACGCACATGCAGGTGTTTATTTTGTGAAAAATAAGATGTCCACATTTTGTGTCTGTATCCTTAACACAGCGTGTGGCAGAGACAAGGGCATAACAGCGGTTTTGACAGCGTATTATGTCATGTTTCTCAAGCTGAACCCACCCTCAACTGTCCAGCAATCCGTCACCCACGCAGACACGCCGCTGTCCGTAGCAAACACATCCAACGCCATCCAAGGAATTTGTCAAAAATAGCACAAAAGCCTAACACCTTCCTCTAATGAATGCCATCCTAAAAGTCCATTAGCGTGTCTCCTATTGTGTGTAAAGCGTACACAAACGCCCACGCACTTCCCTAAAAACCTGTTTGTTCACTGAGCAAGACGTCGTCAGCCGAGACCTTCGTTTGATCTCACGTATAGCTGATGGAACGTGTTGTTGTGTTGAGTTGACATGTGTCAGTCATTTGTCCACTCCTCTAATGTTCCTCAGTAAAACAATAAAGAAACGGTACTTAAGCTCTAAATCAGTGCCATCCTGACACTGAAATTAGCAGCAGGTTTTTTCTTTTTTGTGTATACAGTATTTACTGACAAACTGTAATGAATGTTATTTTGGACCACATTTGTCACCTCTTTTTCCAATAGCACTATAAAGATTGCAGATGGATTTAAAGTAATCCTAACAAATGTTACATACAGTATGACGGCAGTATGAAAAAAATTTATTTTTATAAAAGGTCAAACACCACCAGAGAATGTTTTAATGAAAAGAAATCCAGGTCATGTACATGTTCAGCCATGTTAATCTTCAATATTCATTTAGCTGCGGTTGAGCCTCAAACTCTTAAAGCCTTACACCTTAAATTATCACAACAACAGACTATCTGTCCAAACATAATAATAATAATAATAATAATAATAATAATATATATTAAAAAAAATATTCCTATAACAAGCATTTATTACTTAACTCCAGATCACATTGAAACTTTGGGGGGGAATTGCGTCACAATTATAAAGCCAAGAAAATACTACATTCATTATCTATAAGGCCTAATAGACATATCAGAGAGTGGATTGTTCCGGTTACTTTAGAGCTTCATTAGGAGAGATTCCTAAAACTATATTGATCCGTCTACATCTTTGAGAATATTTTTCCAAAGAGTCTCCAAGACCAAATTGATCTGCCCTTACAGAATATACATTTCTAAATACTTAAAAAGGAAACTCGAAGAATGTCTGGAGCATATTCTGGATTTGTAGTGGAACTGACCTTGGAGCACTTTATGTGGTAGTGCAGGTAGTCCCTGAAGGTGTGGATGAGGTTGATGGTGTTGTCTCTGGCATTGGCATTGGTGTGACGTGGGAACAAAACTGAAAACATCAAAACAGCGGATACACGTGAGTATTAACTTGGTAAATTGGTTAGACAATTACGGAAGTATAGCTTCAGCCAATGCTTAACAGATACGGACCGAAAGTGATGTATCCAATGTTGTCCCCAACAGCGGCGTCTGTGTCCTTCAGCTCTAGTGGGGGCTCCCTGTGGCTGAACAGCACCTGGGGGGCTGTGTGGCTGGCCCGCCGACCCTCTTTGAACTCCTACACAGAACAAGTGTACAATATGCATTATTAATTTTAAGTTATTTAGTAAAACACAATATAAGAAGTACAGTGTAGTCAAATACTTGACTACTAGTCATAGAATTACAAACAATTTAAAAAAGGGGAAAAAGAATGTTAGCTTAACAGCAAAGAAGTAAATCTGGTCAGCTATGAAGATTAGCTTGTTAGCTAGCTAGCTTATTTAGTTAGCTGCAGGCTGGTAGAGCTAATATAATCTTAGAAGGTTAGCTAGGCTAAGTAGCTAACAAATAATTTAGTACATAAATAAATAGGCTTTCAACTAACGGTGAGAGTGCTATGCTACATCATATTAACAACTTTCTTGCTCTCCATTCCTTACAACATAGTATTGCCGCGTTCATTAGCCGAACAGGAAGAACGAATAAAAACACTTGGGAGTGTAATATAAGTCACATAATATACTTAGCCATAGCCATTTATATTGTGCTTTGTTAAAAAGAGAAACTACATATACATTTTCTTTTTACTTAACTGAATCAAGTTAATACTGGGGTTTAATTCAATGTAACTGGCAGCCATTTTGCCTCCGGCTTGTTGGTTGGCCTGCTTCGGTCTAGTCTGACCTACGAGTAGTTCTAGTATGACCTCACCAAATTTCCTCAATAGCGAATATAATGTACATGCGTGGCCTCACACACCTGCATGAAAACTTTGCCGATGATGACGTCGTCGTCGTCTTTGAACACTGTGCTGAACACCACGGTCACTCGGTCTTTCTTGGCCTCCAGATACCTGAGAAGGATGTCAGATGGATGAAAAGGATAAAAGAAATCAGAGCTTAATTATGTGAGGACTACAACATATTTCCCATACAAGAGCTACTACAGAAATTGTCACTTCACAGGAGTGCAAATATTTGTTTTAGCTGTATAACAAAAGGTAGTGGCTATAATTAGCCTGTTTCCATTTTATTAGCCAACTAGGACCATGAATTATTTAAATAGCCACAACCCCCGATAAATGAGTGTATTTATTTCACAACGGTCACATCTCAGTTAAATATCCGAAATTTGCATTTCTAAAAGGTTACTCTAGAGACACCAGCCAGCCCACCACAAAGACATTAGACCAAGCTCTTCCGTTCTGTTCCCCCCACCCCACGTACATGGACTCATCGTCTCTGTAGTGGACCACGGCCCTCTTCTCGCCCTCTTTTCCCTCTTCCTGGAACTTGAAGTACTTTTCAAACACTGAGGCGAAGCAGTTTCTCTTGAGCATGCCCGCCTGGTGGACAACCTCATCTTTATTGGCTGGTAGCGCCTCCAGGTCGTAGAGGAGGGACACGTTGTAGCCTGGGAGGAAAAACGATCACAAACGACCGGTTGGACAACATCTCCATCGAGTAGTGGCACTCTGTCAAACACTTCTTTTTGATTTCACCCTTTTCAATTAAAAGGAAGAAGTGAGCTACCACAAACTAACAGTGTGTAGAAATGAGGAACAAAAGGTATGTGGTGTAGCGATCTAAAACTGATTTTAGCAGTCTAACAAGCAATCAGTAAATGTGTTAGAACTTACCAGCCTCAGCTGAAACGAGGAAATTCCCATAGACCCTCTTGAGCAGCTGCAATTAAAAAGATGAGCTTTATTTGCATCTTACTTTCAAATACAGAAATAGTAGAATTTGTAAAAAAGCAAAACTACCTCATTTATTATAACTTAAAAGCAAAATGGTGCTGCCATTTGGATTATAGAATAGGGAACGGGTCCTTAGAGTTAGGGAGATTGACCATTAGTTGTTCTCTTGTGATTGAACTGGTACTTCTAAAGCAATTTCCTTTTATCGTCAAAGTTCTTATCATTTCAATGATTTTTATAGCTTTGGGAATCCTCTCGGAGTCCTCCGAGACAAAGCAGGTGGTTCGAAAGACGACAAGAAACTAGCTGAAATGTCAACACCAATAAAAAGCTGAGAAAGAAATGCCGGAAACGTACCACCAAAGGTCAACAAAAGACAGAGTGTGGTCTACTACCTTCTTCCTAAATTTAGTCTGAGCAGCAAAGCAGTCAAACGGAGACTTAGATAAGAACAAGAATAAATAAGACTTCCATCCGCCCTGACTGCTCTCATAAATAGACTTCTCACCGGCTGAATAACTGAATGGGACAGTGCTGAACCATTCACTTATCCCTCTGCTCTCAACTTTTAGGGAACAAGGAGGGACGTCGCTGGACTGCAGCCAAGACATTCATGCACAGTGGCTGCTGCTGCAGCTCTCAGTCAGCACTTCCTCGCCTGGGGTGAGTCACACTAACTCACTTCCTGTTTCTACCAGAAGCCTCAGCAGCTGCTTTCTTCCTTACATGGCAACAGAGCTCTTGTGGTAGAGGCAGGTAGGGGGGTGGGTGTGTGGGGTGTGTGTGTGTGTGTGTGTGTGTAGATAGCAATCATAAACTCACTTAGCTTTAAAAGAAAACAAAACAAATATATATATGTTCACACTTTCAGCTCAAGAAGCAGCAGTGCATGTTTGCACAGTGACTGTAGGTTTAAACAGCTCACAAAAACAATCCTCAATGAAAATGGAGATAAATCATGAAAGCAATTGTTGACCTCGGCATGATCAGTTTATTTTCCCACCAGAGGAACAATTTGTGAGAAAACCCACTTGTAAAATGACTTTTAGGACGCCCATGAATAAAGGTTTACTCCTCCTAAAAATGCCCCCCAAAAATAAGAACCTTTCCAGGTCTTGCAGACACCCCGGTTTGTTGATACACAGCTTGTGACCCGAGTGTTCTGGGTTCTTTATTTACGTTGCGCCCTCATCAGTGTGTCGTACCTCGTCCGCCCCGTGCTCCTGCAGCTCCTTGTAGAACTTGAGGGAGATGCTGACCATCACTTTGGTCTTGTCCCCGTTGGGGTTGGAGATGTGGTACAAGACGCCATCGAAATCTGCAACAGAGATGGACATGAAACATTAAAGCCTGCAGGCGATAAAATCAACCTCCCAACCCTTTCTTTCCGGCAACTTGACACACGGACACATTTTCCATTTGGCACATCTTAAATATTAACCGCAATTCACGCCGATATAATCGATTATTTCAATCAATTAAATATGGCCGCGTTTTCACCTGGTATTAAAATCCCATCTAAATGATCCTATGTAAGCTTTAAGAACACTTGTTGTGGAGGAAAAAGTTTATTTTGCATTATAATCCTTGACAACAGCTAAGTGGGTCACTTGTATAACTTGTTTATTCACTGCTGTATAACTATTATTATTGTTTTGTGTTTCATTTATCAATTGTAGGTGTTTCAATTATCAACTGTATAATTGTTTTGTGTTTCATATATCAATTATATAACCTGTGTTTTGAGAAGTTGCAACTTGTTTTGGTCATGTTTTAAGGACGGTGCTCCTGTTTTGGAAATACGGTTTCGAGGCAGGTGCGCCAGACTCGCCTCGACGGCTGAGAGCGAGAGCGGGGGCTGTATTCTGTGGCGAAATAAAGAGACATTTATTTTAGCAGAAATAGTGCTTGTGGTTATTGACAGTGCGAGTCGGTTGCTCACAACTTTACTGTGTTCCGTGGCGGGATAAAGGGACGGTTTATCCTGGCAGAAACAGTGTTTTGGGGTTATTTGGTTGCAGCCGACCACTTCGCGATCCTGCCTAAAGATTTCATAAAACACTTGTACAATAAGTACTCATTGAGATCCCTTCACTCAAGACTACGTTTGGAGGTGGTTTAGGAACATATGATCACATTCTTTAGGCAGTGTGTATGTGTCCCGGGCCACATAAGGACCACCAACTCAACTGTTATGCGGATTAGATCTATGTATGTTACTGTTGGTGTTATTGTTCCGGTGCTGCCTGCTCTTATGTCCCCTCCTGTCTGGAGATGGGTCTCCTGCAGTTGCCTATAAAAGGCAGCCGCCAGAAGACAACGTCCTTATTTTTGATTTCATAACTGTCACTAAAAATAATGAAAATGCAGGACATTACTGACATCATTCCAGGTCTTACGTCGCAACTTCTCCTTTCGCTATTTAGAAGCCGGCGAATCTGAGTGGTCATTTCATTTCTTTTAAGTTCTTCACAGTAAAAGTCCCGTAATTTAGTTACTCAAAAGCTTTAATTATGATTTTTTTTTTAAACCTTCTCTTTTTACATATAGAGCAAAGAAGTAAGATAGATATTTTAAAAAATGGGAAATAATAGTGTTACAGCTGCAAAATATCAGTCACACAGCACCGAATATAAATCTAAAATCTAAGATCATTATTATTTTTATTAAGATCTAATCAAAAGAGATAACTTTCGCATTTGGAGTCCCATTCTACTTCTAGTTGGGACGTTTCTGGAGCTGTACACTTGTAATCCGATCACTCGGATCCAATTTTAATACCAGGTGGATATGCGGCCTTTGTGTCATCTAGCAGCAATTACTGGCAGGGCTGACGCATATGCAACAGGTTGACTACACAACAGGAAGATTGCTGGTGTGATGACAACAGCAAAAGCACAGCTACAAATCTGTTTCACCTCCAGCAGTAGCGTTGAAACTTTATAGTATTCATAGTTCTAAAATCAGTAGGTGATTACTCAGTAGACGGACAATGGTTGACTCTGCCAACATAGGCTAGTAGTAATGGTTTGGTTTTACTTAAGATAATGTCGTTACAGCCAACCATAACCATGCCGTTAATCAACTGTGTGGCGATTTACACAAAGAAATTCAAAGAAACAACAAAAAAAGACAGCTGTTAGATAGCACGACAAATAATCTCACCTGCAAACGTCACATCGACGGCCTCGGGTTTGGTTCTGCAAGGAGAAAGTAAAAATGGGACAGATGCATTAAGAAAATAGTCATAAGTTGTTGAGCCCCATGTAAATGACATAATATTCAGCCTGTGGTGAATTTGACCAAATCTCCTTTTCCTATGAACAGACAAAGTCATTTTTTGGGCAAAAATACCAACAGTTCCAATATTAGATAAGGTAATATATAAATTGGGTTTGTTACTATTTGTGAAAAAAATCATGGCAGAGAATGATACATATGATATCACGACACACACACACACACACACACACACACACACACACACACACACACACACACACACACACACACACACACACACACACACACACACACACACACACACACACACACACACACACACACACACACAACTATTCCATTTGGGGTGTCCGAGTCTACTGGACCCGAGTGTATTTTCATGTATGAAGCTATGTTGTATTTCTCCACCTGCTAGTCCCGCACAAAGTTACAACATTGTTCCATTTCAAGCACGTTCACCTGTTCTGGTTAAGTTCTAAGAAATAAGCACCAATAATGATCAAAAATCTTTTTTTCTTTTTCTACCCTTTATTATAATTTCCTTGATTTCTGACAAAACCTGAAAATTATCATATGATCATAAATGTGATCTCACAAGGGTAAAAGGCAACTATGGACCATAAAGGATGTATATATCATTGGTAATTGAGCTAATGTAAACATCTAGTAGTATTTTTTTCATGGCTCTATTGATTTAAAAGCCTAATAAAGTGGTAGGTCAACCAGACACGGGAACATTGGCTGTTTAACAAACATATGAAGACCACACAAGGGTTAGTAGTAAATAAATGCATTGGAGGTGGATGTTGCAGTTAGTCCTGTATCCTGTGCAGGACCTGCTGCACAGACTTGACTCAGCTTGACTAAAGGAATGCGGAAGCTGGATGTATATGGGCGATGGTTAGCTAACAAGTAGCCGCTAACTGGTTCTAGGGTGCTGTGGAAAGCAAATAAGTGGCTTGCGTTAAGTGAAAACACCAACCTAAACTATAATAACATGAGCCATATCTGTGGTTAACCGGATATTAGTTTGTGTTCGACATGACGTGTCAAAAAAAAAAAGTACTCCTTAGAAGATGTGTTCCACTAGCCGTAAATCCTGGTTGCTTCCCCTGGTTAATGCGAGGTACCTTTAATGCTATGCAGCCTCGTGTAACGTTTCAAAATGTAGCAATATAATCTAAAATGTTGTGTTAGTTTACCTCCGCGGACTGTGGGGAAACCGCCAGGAGAGCTCGAAATCATTAGGGGTACAAACTGTGGCACAACACTGACCGTGCAGACACACCCCAGCTTTGGGCAAAACAGTCACGGCCGCTCAGCAGGGACATTCAGTGTCCTTTTCTTTGACAACAACTACTTCTAACTAGCTGACTTGTGCAAAGCTACACACGTTTATCAGCTGCATTCGAAATACACC
>NC_048430.1:7848973-7854207 GCF_013103735.1 Etheostoma cragini
CCTTACTTCATTAAATGCAGCTATCATCTTCAGTAAAAAGGGGAAGCTAGCTGACGTTAGCAATGCTAGCCAGGTGTAACAATGATTTCTCACCCGTTGGATGCGCCGTCAAACTTCAAAGACAGCGTCTCTTCTATAATGCGGTTGTTGATTTCTAACAGGATCATCGCAGCGGATGCCGGTGTCGAGGAAAAGGGGGGAAAGATCGGTGATATTTGGTGGGATTAGCCTCTTTGTGTCAAATTCTGCAATTTTTTTCCTCCTTTGACAGTCCTGACCGCTTCCGTCGAGGCTACTTCCGCCTGTCGCTTCCGCGTATTTTACATTTAGGACCCAATATCAGTAGACCCGCAATGTTGCCTGTACTGAATTCGCAGCAACAAATCGGAAACAGCTTTAATGGCCAAGTAAGTAGTTGTGAACTCAATACAAGGCGTTTGACGTACATATTCTACATGCTTTCTATACAGAAATAGATATACGGCTAAAAACAAGGTCAACAAAGCGGAACAAGGTAAACACAAACCAATGTCCAAATATACAAAGACAAAAGAATACTTGCTCCTAATAAAAAACATAATTAACGTAAAAGAATCATTCATTATTATTAATCAGTAACAAAATGCAGGTTTTAAGGTAAATTGGATGACAAATGCGTCATATTATTGCTCTTTTCTAAGAGTAAATATGCAGCAATTTTTCCAATATCAAAACGGCGGAAAAATCTGAAAATGTGTATATATGTGGGTTGACAACAAAATTTAAAATTCACTCTTCTCTTGTTTTGAAACCCTGAAATTAACACACGGCAAACACATAACTAAACAGGGTTCAGTCTAATTCCAAGTTATGTCAAAATGATTAACAGTAATGATTGACATGCTGACGTGCATGATAGCATATCAATCATTCATTATGAGCTTTTCAGTTGAGCGGAAGAAAAGAAGTAGAACATAATATAGGAACTACTGTATTGTTAATGCCAAAAATAAACAAGAAACATAACTGGCGTTCACTAAATTAATTTAAAAGTAACCTTCTGTTAACGTTAAATTTACTAACACTCCAGAAAAATTGTAATTTAAATTAAAATGATTATCCAATTTTGTGTGTCAGATACTTCATGTCCCTTTGTTTACTTCCTAAATACTCTTTTAGATTAAACATAACCAACACCCTCCTTAAACATCCACAATACCCTTTACACAACTGCGAATAAATATGCAAATGACCATAAAAATCCCTGATTGACATGATTAAAAAAAGCTCTTTTTTTGGTGAATTAGTATTTTCTTACAGAAGCTTTGGCTTGTTTTATCTACTGGTAATAAACAGGTAATTATATGACCATAATACCAATACCATAATTTCCCTTTTTTTTGGGACCAATAAATATATATCTACCATTCAGTCCTTCTGCTATGTCACATGCCCTACTTCTTGTCTTCAGGTGCTTACACTTGCATATTCTGGGCTAATAGCTGACACGTTTATGCTGCCCATATTTTGATAATATCCGGGTTGTTTGGTATGTATTGTCTGAAGGGACAGTTCCAACGAAATGTTACCAGACATTTATCAACAGTCACATGGGGGCCTGGAATGTACAGATAGGGTAATTGCTGGAGGCATTTGTATCATACATCCTGTTTGGCTGAGAGTTTGTCACGGCACAGTTGCGGGCCATGTAGAAAGGCTTTTTCTACGGGCCCCTCCCGGCATCCACAGCCACTCATTCTAGCATCTTTTTGGGCCCTCCTCACATGAGGGCCCTGGGTCTTCAGTCCACTTTCCCCCCCCCAGTCCGACGCCCATGGTTGCTGCCTCAACATTTGACTTGTACACTCCTGCCAAAATTAGCAGTCCAATGTAGGCTTGTAAGTGGGTCCCGTCCAACTGTCTCATAGTCCAAGTAGGGAGAAGTTGACCTGTCCACTGGAGCATAAGAGAGATCAGAATCTGCTGGTGGTTGAGAGACAACAGGAGCGTCAACCCCGATAGTCTCATTCTCATCAGAGGAGGACGCCTCATAATCAGGGCCCTGCTCAAACATTCTCCTCACTCTCAGACACATTGTCCTCTGTGTCTCTGTCCCTGACAAAGAGCTGTGATAAAACCTCATTGGCAAAACAAGAGGTCCTTTTTTGTGGAGAGAGGCTCTAAAGATTATAAAATTGCATGTGATAGCGACCTAAATATTAACCAAAACAACCTAAACTAAGGTTTTCTACATAAGAAAACATATGGTTTTCTACATGGTCAAATTGATCCCAAGAAATACCAATGGGTACAAAATGCATACAGGACATTGAAATTATATCATCATGTTGTAATTCATGGTTACCTAGTTGTCCCTTTTAAATGAGGAAAACTAATTCAATATTAAGCAAAATGATGACAAGCACTTTTTTTTAGAGACATTAAGGATTGATTGGGGTCAATTTGACCCCAAGGATAAGAGGATCACATGTTGTTGCTCCAAACTTCATTAGTACTACTAAAAGTCTTATTGGGGTGTGACATAATCTAAAAATGGAAAGAATATTACACCTATCTCAAAGAATGACTGAAAACAAACAGCTGACGGGACATCAGGGTGGTGATAGCAAAACAATGTCCAGAAGGCAGTCCTTTGTCAAATAAAGAAAGTCGAAGAAAGTTTGGAATTTTGTGGATGAGATGATACATTTGCATGCAATGTTTACAGATAACAAAGAGGAAAAGATTTCCACTTTGCTGGAACAGGATGAAAAAGAATCTTGATGTTTATCAAGTATTTCCAGAGAAGCGGTTGGGACGATTGCATCTCGTCTTCCCGAGAAGATTGATGTTTGTGCCAAGTTTCGCTCCATTGTTCACATTTTGACAGATGTCATGCAGTTGGCACAATATGCCAATGTCCCAACGGTTAATTACAGGTTAATTACAGTTTAGTTGGATTGTGAACAACATTCACGGTATCAGAAGTACCAAATAGTTGTTGTTTTTTACTTTTACTTCCGATATTGTTTTGTCGTTAATCAGATTGTTTTACTTTCAGATGTAGCCTTGTTTCAGGATTTTTGATATTTTTGTAAGTACGATATGAGATCAGAACAATATTTACAGTTGTATACAGGCTACACACATATATGTACAGTATATGTAGCGCAATTGTGTCATTCAAGCAATAAATCCTTAATGCTTTGTTAAATTGATCCGAAATAACATACGAACAAAACTATGAGGAGACGTGAAACTAGGAAATTAACTTTTTTTTTTTCATGCTTTATTCTGACTTGAGGTTCTTGTCTTTGAGCTGTTTACAAAAGTAACTTAAAACGTGCATATCTTGTCGGGGCACTTTCATTCCTGATGGCTGTCGGCTGGAAACATGGCAATACCATTACCACCATTTGGCTTTGGAGCCATTATGTCTCGGTTATGTCGCAGCTCAGCTGTGGGGAAGACAACAGTGATGCGAAGACGCTGCTATGTTGATATTTGAGCATTGTTGCTCTCAGAACCTGAATGATGGAGGTGGAGGAGATGCAGGATCAGCTTCCCTTTAAGCTTGAGAGGAGGAGTGTGTCGATGACGTCCTTCTGTCAGCATACTCCCCCTGTCATTACTGATGTATCTTCTATTCTCTGCTTGTCCACGGATGCTTGACGGTTCTACAAAGTCACAGAAATAACAACAATATTAACGCAATACAAACAGCAACTTTGCTGCATGTCATTCCTCCTTTCTCCCCCCTTTCATTTCTTCAGCTGTCCAGTTTATAATGGCCTAAAAATGCCCCTAAAACAGTCTTTGAAAGCAGCAATATCTTTTACCGGGGCAGGAACCAAACACTAGAATCATACCGGACGTTTACAACAGCAAACGGGACTACAAAATATTGAATTTCCAGAAAGTGTCACAGCTGACATCCTGTCCTGCTGATTTGGGAAACACCTTTCCACACACACACCATTACCCAACGAGTTGCCAGTTGCAACAGGGTACATTATTTCGTACTGTTTAATCTGATATCTCTCTTTTCAAAAGGAGTTATTTGAGCTGATTGGTGGATTTGGGACTTTGGGAGAAAAGGCAATATTTTTGTTGCTAATATCATCATTTATGACTCTGTAAAGCAGGGCTTCCCAATCTTTTTGGCTCGTGGCCCTTAACAACAAAGCAATGTGTACTTGCGACCCTACCTGCAGATGTGACCAGTTCAACTGAAGATTTTTGTATGTGTTTTTAATTTGAATTTTTAGGATCCCGAAAGTGTTTTGTCTCTGGTTTTATTTCATGGGTATTTGTAATTGACATTGGTTGGATAGGAGCACTAGGAGTCTAATGACCTAGCTTCTTAATTTTATTATTTAAACCTGTGTTTTTCCTACTGTAATAAAAGGTTTGTTAGAAAGTAGGGATGGGCATCGAGAACCGATTCCTAAAGCAGCAAGGTGCTTGTTGCCATGGAGCGGATTAAGCGGTGCTCTAGTGTGTCTTTATTTTACATTATTTTGTGAAAATTTTGTGAAATTTTGTGAAAGGAACCTCACAGTCCCTGTTTACAACAGTTCTGGGGAGCCGAGTGTGTCTATATTTAATAAACTCCAGCAGTGGAGGTGGTGCCAGGCCATGAAGTACTTTATAAATGAAGCACAATGAGGAGAATTTACAATAATTATCAAAACTCAATAATGAGGATAAGAGATATATGTGGAATCTTTTTCTCTTTTCTCTTTGTCCCCTGCCTGCTGTTTTTCTGAACCATTTGAAATGGAATTGATTAACTGGTCACTCAGCGCTATGGACAAGATTTTTTCATCTAAACATGCTTCTCCGGGGGAGCCACAATGTCCGAGTGGGACGTTCCCTGCAGGCTACGCTCGCGATTCCTGGGGGGATTGGCAGGTGGTCTGCCTGGACGTTCTCACTGTGGAAGACGTTGAAGACATTTGGATAATTGTAATTCTGTTGGTGGGGCTCCTGATCGTCGGCCTTGGGGTCTCGCTGACCTATCGGAAAATTGGTAAGACAGCCGCCAGCAAATTCACCCACCAGCTGTCTGGGGAACTTAAAGAGTGCCTACATGGAGTGATTGAGAGGATGAAGGTTTTACATCTAAGGGCTGACCAGTCCTGTGAACTGTCTCGCGACATCTCAGACCGGACCGCCGAAGCGCAGAAGGGGATTGACACCAACAGGGCCCAGTCGGTGGAGTTGCTTCGTGTGACCACCGGTCTGGCAGAGAA
>NC_048430.1:7854307-7871937 GCF_013103735.1 Etheostoma cragini
GTGTGTTGTCTTGTGCATTACACTGTGATGTTTGTATTGTACCATGTTGCTGTCTGCATATATCGTTTTTCAGGGAGTATTTTGTTGCCTTGCACTTGTACATGTGTAATGACAATAAAGTTATCTATCTATCTATCTATCTATCTATCTATCTATCTATCTATCTATCTAAGAGAGAGGTTTCTTAAGCTCAACTGGTTTCAAGGTAGTAGTACCTGACACAGACCAGCTAGTGATGCAATAGTTCAGATGTGAAAGTATCACTGAATGCAGAAACATCAGAGTAGCTGCATCTGATGAAGATCCTCTGATTTCATGACGCAGGCGTGTGCAGTAACACATCGGGGAAGGAAACCGGACATTGGGTCAACTACCCACAAAAAAACCATTGTATCATAATTGTACACATTTGGTCTTAGAGTTGTTGTCATCTTTGAAAGCTACAGTCAAGCCAGAAGGTGAGCCTCCAAATTTATTTATATAAATTATTCTCATAGGTGGAAACTATAGAACACATGTGTGTATTACAGGGGAGACAATGTAACTATACGTAGAATAAAAAAAAAACATAATTTGGGTAGAAATGAAAAGTTAAATTAATAAACATTCTCTACTTGTGTTGTGTTTACATTTCCTTAGTCAGCATTATCCCCAAACTCTCAATTTTAGGCACAATATAGCTGCTGTTTAGAAAAAGTTAGGCTTAATTTAAAGCTATTTGGCAGCCCTAAATTGTGGGAAATAGTTGTAAAGTTGGAAAAAGTAATATGCTCCTATTTTTGCTGTTGACCCTTCTTTTTAAATATAGTGGGCTATTGTCCATGTCCAATCATTATTTAAAAAACAGGCAGGTGAACAGGCGAGGCAGAATATACAGGATCTCAGAGATGGCAAAAGTGCTCACTTCCCGTACTCAAGAAGAAGTACAGAGAATTGTGTTAAAAATACTCTGGTAAAAGTAGAAGTACTGATTTAACTTCTTTACTCAAGTTAAAGTAACAAATTAGAGGCTTGGAAGTTTACTTAAAGTGTAAAAGTAAAAGTAGCCTTGCGAATGACAAAGCTACCTGGACCAGACAGAGGTTACTACAGAGCACGCTGACAAAACACAGTGGACAAGTACTCACAGTCACCTGACAGATGAGCTCATGTATAAAACTGAAGTAACGAGCCAATTTTGTAAAACGTAAGGAGTAGAAAGTACCAATATTTGTGTTAAAATGTAAAGAGTAAAAGTAAAAAGTCGCCCAAAAAATAACCAGTAAAGTAAAGTAAAAATAGCTGAAAAATCTTGAGCAGGCCTACGGTAACAAAGTATTTGTACTTTGTTACTTCCCATCTCTGCAGGGTTTCAAATTGTACTTTTAAACATGCCAGAAGCTGAGTCAGTGTCTGTGTACTGTTGGGATAATGTACTAGTATCTATCTGTTTTCCATCCATAGTCATGTCGTTCGTCTATACCTTTGAGGGTTATGAACTGAATGAAACCATCTACAACATTAACACGACCTACATTCCGGATCTAGAGAACATAGCATGCGTGACAGGAGCTCTGTCTCCCACAGCAGCTGTGACCCTGTGTGTCGTCCTCATTGCCATCTTTTTACTGGCAATACCTGGGAACCTGTTGGTGGGATGGGTGATCGGGACCAGCAGACAGACGCTGACTCCATCGGATGTGTACCTGTTTAACTTGACAATAGCAGATGGTCTGATGGCCCTGACCCTACCGTTCTGGGCCGCTGCAACCATCGAAGGATGGGTCTTTGGAGACTTCCTTTGCAAGTTCCTCAGCCTCATCAGAGAAGCAAACTTCTACACCAGCATCCTCTTTCTGGCCTGCATTAGCATCGACCGTTATCTTGTGATAGTGCGCGCCAGTGAGAGCCTCCGGAGTCGTCAGAAGATGTGCAGCCGGATCCTCTGTGCAGCGGTTTGGGCCCTCGGTGGGGCCCTCGCTCTGCCTGCGCTTTTCAACCAAGTCTCCGAGCTACCTGACTCAGAGGGGATGATGTGCCAAGAAAACTTCCACCTCGGCGACGCGTCCTTATGGAGGAATTTCACTCGCCGGTTTCGCCACATTTTTGGCTTCTTTCTCCCGCTGGGTGCCATGATAGCCTGCTACAGCGTCACCATCGCCAGGCTGCTGCGCACTCGAGGTTTCCAGAAGCACAGGGCCATGAAGGTGATCATAGCCGTGGTGATTGCGTTTCTTCTGTGCTGGACGCCATATCACGTCGTCCTGATAGTGGAAACACTCCTGAGGGCTGAAGTGATACACTATGACTGCGCTTTGAGGAAATCAGTGGACAGGGCTTTGGCTATAACTCAAAACCTGGCTCTGTCCCACAGCTGCATCAACCCTGTCCTCTACGCCTTCGTGGGAGTGAAGTTCAGGGACAAAATGACTCGACTTCTCCCGTGGAAAGCCAGACAGGAGCGGATGTCGGGGTCAAAGTTCAGCAGGTCGACATCTCAGACCTCAGAAAACATCGGAGCTGTTCTTTGACATCGATCAGTGTTCACTCCCATTTAAAAAAAAATATATTTTTATGATTGTGTTTTTTCCCTTTTTTGTCTTTAAACAAGAAACGAAGTTATTTCCATCTGAAATTTGGATAATCTTTGATTAGAAGTATAGCCTGTAGCAAGTATTTTCATGTAGTCTCTAATTTTGATTTATGGTACACTGCTGCCATCTACTGTTCTCTACATCCACTGGTGAAGCCTCTGATTTGATGACATTTATTTTCATTTTTTCCTCATTATTTCCATTTTCCATGCTCAGGAGGAGACCAGCGTTATAATTCTGTAAATGCTTTTTTAATGTTTTTTAATCTTGGAGTGCATGTATTTTAAATAGGTCTATACAATAGGTACCCCCGATGCAAGCCTTCACTCTGACACTGTTATCATAATCCATCTGATGTTTCTGTTTTTTTATAGCTTATACTGTATATGTTGAAAATGTTTTATAAACTGTAAAATGTATTCAGGTTCAGACAAGCTCATCATTGGAAATAAAGGCAATGCAAGCTTTCCTGCACTCCCTGATTTAATCTTGTAGATTTGTGGTTAGTTAATATCCACACGGGGTATTTTCTAATGAATAAAATAATGAACTCATCTGTCTTAATTGGAAATACGCTTTTGAATTAATGAAATACCAACGTTTGGAACCAACCTGCATGGGATAACTCAATGTATGATCCTGGAAATGGATGACCTGAAGGTGAAAATCCGAGGGAATTTCAGTCTCAATGTCTAATCCAATATGGACAGTAAAGACATGCTTAGAAAACATTGAAAAAAACTACATGAGGAACTCCTAGTACTAGCGTACATTGTGGTGAGATCGTTTTGCCATCAATTTTGAATAATTTTGATGCCTCTATTGGGAGCAATAATGCAGCATGTAGGCCCACAGCCCCTCTACAAATAGAAAATAATATTAACTTGTAGTTTTAAGTTAAACAAAATTCAAATGTGGTATTTTTACTGCAACCTTCAGTATTCCCTGAGAAATGGTCCAATTATTATTTTAACAGCACTCTTAGCAAAAACAAATATTTTCTAGGCTTGACTACTTTTTCAGATCACATCTACTGGTAAGCTAATAATAGCTGCATTTATGTTATAATATAAATTTAATATTAGGCCTATGTTACAACATATCTGCATGTTGCCTTTATGGCTCATTAGAATTATTATTATTTGTGATTTTTGTATTACAAACCTATTATACTATTACACTATTATCGGTCCAACAGATGGCGAGCTAAGCACTTGCAAAATGCAAAGTCAACAAAACATGTGCTATGTGTTTAGTAACTTGTTTGTTCCATTATTGTGCAATCAACTTGTGCTGGCAGTAAAACTGCAGAACTACATTTCCCAGTTGTCAATGCGATGAGATAAGATCAGTGCGCGAGCGACAAGCGCTGCAGCTTCAGAACCAGATGGAGCTCACGAGGTAAGTAACGTACCCTTCTCGTGCACCCTGGAAGTATAAATAAGCTTGTTGTTGTGTCCGCGGCCTGACAGTTACTTGCTTTAAAAAAATTGTGTTTTTCATTTTTGTGCCAACAAAAGCTAAATAAGTGTATTGTTTTTACACCGTTATCCAGCATGCTAGCTAAATATCACTACATACCTGTGTAACGTTGTGCTAAAAAGGTATTTATTGGTTGCATTTTTGTTGTTGTTTATTGTTGTGACCCAAACAACCGAACCACAGCCGGGTTTAGCTAGCACATTAGCAGCTAACGCAGGCAGTGAAGCAGTGGAATGCTAACATGCTGTTAGCCAATTAGCTAGTGACTTAGGTAACTTGTTTGCATTGCCCATAAAAGTCATGCCACGTAACGGTGACTCGGGCCAATATTCCATTCCTCAGGAGCACACTGTTTTTCACTTGTATATGATTAATTAGAAAGTAACACTGCAGAGAGAGAGAGAGAGAGAGAGAGAGAGAGAGAGAGAGAGAGAGAGAGAGAGAGAGAGAGAGAGAGAGAGAGAGAGAGAGAGAGAGAGAGAGAGAGAGAGAGAGAGAGACTGCATTACTTGGAGCATGTCCCTGATTTATGCAGCAGATGATTTAACTTGTTTTGAGGTATAGGGAATAATTACCCTAACTGGTTCCAGTTCATTTAACTGTAAATATTTGCTGGTCTTCATACTCGAATAGAATAGAAAACACACCGCTCTAATGTCAGCTTTCTGCACAGTGTCAAAATAGTCTAACTGACAACATCTTTATCTTTTCAGGTTAACAATGACACCAGACCTAGCTGCTGGATAGCTCGCAGTCAGAACATGTGAGTGTCAAATGGAGCAAAGGTCAACATTTCCTCTTACATGCCGACAATGGCATGTAGCATTTTAACTACCTTGTTATCACCTTGTTAAAATGATCATTTTAAACCATTTCCATATTCTCTAGCATGGAAAGGCAGTTGGATTGAAACCCAAACAGTTGGGCTTTTACTTTTGTTTCCTCGTTTCAAGTAGGAAGTTGGCATATTTTTACGTCCCGAAAAGTCCTCACATGGCGATTTGACACAGCAGAAAAAAATCGTACAATCTGTATCCCAGTGTTCCAGCTGAAACAATGGTAGCAGATGACACAGCAGAAAGTGGGGACGGATCAGACTGGGAGAAGAAGATGGACCTGAAGGCGCCTGCATTTGATGACAAGGGAGGACATGAAGATGGAGACGTAGAGATGATTGCTTCGGCGGGGCTGTCTCCTTCCACGGGTCCCGTAGAGGAAGCAGAAGAACCCAGAAAGTGGAAATGGGCTGTATTTTTCTTGTGCCTCTTTGGGTTTATGGCATCGATAAAGCCCGGGGAGCCCTTCATTACACCGAATCTACTCAGCACTGAGAAGAACTTCACCAGAGAGCAGGTTAGTGGTGTCCCCAGGGTGAAATGTGTATATTGTAATGTGTTTAAAAGGTATATTTGTCTTTGTGTGGACACCAGTGCAAAAATCATTTTGAATGTATTATTAAAGGGTAAATACTGGATAAAAAAAAAAGTCCAAAATGAAAGACATTCAAGTCATTGTTGAGTTGCACCCTGGGCTCATATACAGGAAAACACAAAAGTTAACCTGTGAGACTCATTCAGTCTAGCACTGATTACACATTAGAATGCGTGTCCTGTGGGGGAGTCTGCTGATCCAACTAAGTGGTCAAAGTTCACATTCCTCCAAGTGGGTCAGTGTAATAAGTTTGTGAGTGGTTTATTAAATCTACCAAATCATTGCTGGACTGAAGTTGTAGATTTTGTAAGCTTTTCATTTTGTGTGACAATGATCTCGCCCTAAGAGTTGATACCTTGTCAAAGTTAGGCTTTTAGAGAGGAGTAACTGCTAAATATTTCCAGCATTTGTCTCTTAAACTAGACTTTACTTAAGTTATCAATCAACTGTAATAATCACGTCTATCCCAGCAGTCGTATCAATCCAAAGCTAGTCCTGGTTACACAAAGTAAGCACAGACTGTGTCTGCCTGAGAGATTTTGTTCCATTTGAGCTAGTTTACTTTAATGAATTTAAATGTTATTATTGTTGTGCTGGGCAACAATGCTTCTTATCATATGGTCTTCTTTCTCTAAACACGTCCAAAATCATGTTACCAAGCTAGGATGTGATTTAAAAAATAAAAAGGGGAAGAGTTTGTTCTGATGTTTTCCTCAGTCATCAATAATAGGTCAGAAAATAGTCCAGACACATCTTCAAATGTCTTGTTTGGTTTCACTTACACTTAAAAAGCCCTAAATATTAATTGTACAGTACTATAAATCAGATATAATTAGGACATCTTCATATTTGACAAGCCATTTTTGGAGGAAAATTGCTGTACTCAACAATGAGAAATTTAAAATCTAAAAAGATAGTGGAGTAATGGCGGGCTGAGCAGACAATGAAGTTACACTCCCTCTGTTAAATGTAATTGGAGCTTCTCTGTTCTTTTGTTTTGATAGCCGGCATGGCGTGCATGTTGCGCGCATTGCCGTGAAAACAACCCTAAGTATTAGGGAACTGTCTATGGGAGCTGCCTGGAGGAGATCCAGCCTGCTGTTTTTTCCAGTATTTTGAGTACAACCCCTTAGTGTGTGTGTGTGTGTGTGTGTGTGTGTGTGTGTGTGTGTGTGTGTGTGTGTGTATACATAGATACACTAAGTATCCTCCCTGCAGAGACACATACTGTGAACTAAGACTGGAGCATTCCTCTGCCTCGCTGATATTTTAATTGACTTTACTGTAATTTCCAGGTGACCAATGAGCTCACTCCTGTCCTGACGTACTCCTACATGATGGTGCTGGTGCCAGCCTTCCTGCTGACAGATCTCATGCGCTACAAGCCCGTCCTGATCATCCAGGGCGTCAGCCACGTGGTCATCTGGCTCCTTCTGCTTCTGGGCTCCACCCTCATTGAAATGCAGTTGATGGAGGTCTTCTACGGCGTCACCATGGCCTGCCGCGTAGCCTACTCCTCCTACATCTTCTCCCTGGTCAGCCCGGCCCTCTACCAGCGCGTGGCTGGATATTCTCGCTCCGCAGTCCTCTTAGGGGTGTTCACCAGCTCAGTGTTGGGTCAGCTGTGCATATCCCTGGGAAATGTCAGCTTCTACACCCTTAGCGCCATATCTTTGGGTTTTGTCAGCTTTGGTCTGATTCTCACGCTGTTCCTGCCCTGGCCTAAACGCTCCTTGTTTTTCCACCGAACGTGGAATCAGGAGCAAAAGGACGCGGCCGCAGTAGCCACCAAATCAGAACTGGACAAAATGAACCAGCAAGAGAGTGTCCCGTCCTCGGCGCCCCCCCTGTGCCCTGCATCATGCTGGAGGGACTCTGTCCTGGTTCAGATGCTGCTGGAGTTGAGAAACGTGACCAGGAGGCCCAGCCTGAGGCTCTGGTCCCTGTGGTGGGTGTTCAACTCCACAGGGTACTATCTGGTGCTGTTCTACGTTCACATCCTGTGGAACAAAGTCTCCCTGGACGCTGAAGACAAGACCATTTACAACGGGGGAGTGGAGGCAGCTTCCACACTGCTGAGTGAGACATTTCTGCAGCTACAATACTTAGTTTTGAATATCTAATGCTCAGTCCTCATACAGCACGTAGGTTTCAGTTTCACAGTCCTGGATGCTTTTTATTCACATTGGCATGCAAGTCCAACTCTCCATCGGCATTTAGATGCAAATATTGGGGACAACTCCTCTGCTTAACAGCAACTAAATATTAAAAGCTCAAAAGTTTTTTTTATTAAACTCAAATATGTCTTTATCCACGGATCCTTGTAAAGAATGTTTCAAGAAAAGAAATGTGTTGAAATGCTTTAAAAGTTCAAACATGGATGTTTGTAGACAAAAGTAGAGTGCATTATACAGTTTTGTTAATGTCACAAGTAGGGCTGCTCCACAAAAATATCAATATTGAAATCATGGTTATTAACACGACTACTCATTGACTTTTTGGAAAGATGTTGCAATCATTGACCTTAAAACAGTGTAACTGTCACACAAACCAACAGGGAAAGCACCAATTGTGAAATTGCCCTTAATACAAAATAAGAGTTTACTTGCTAAACGTAATGAGCAAAATTGTCAACTAACTGAAACTGAGTGCAGATGTACCCGTTTGTCTTTCCAGTTTATGGTATTAACATTGAGCACCAAAATATCCAAATTGGGTCAGATTCTACAATCTGCGATAAAACATCCCATTTGCACATAAAAAATGTAATTTGTATATTATAAATGCAAATACTGGTGCGCATGTAAAGGTACTTGGTGTCTCCTGACCCCTTGAGAGACGTTTCGATTTGCCTTAAATAGCTTTAAGCCATTTGTTAACTTGCGTTTCTTCTTAAGTTTAAAAGAAGGTGGTAAATTTCATGAATTCTCAGCACTTAGACTTAAATTGCCCTTTTGAGAAGCTTGATAAATACAGGCCCAGATGAGCGGAGTTTTGATTGCTTTGTATCTATCTGCAGGTGCATTGACTTCATTCACTGCTGGCTACGTGAAAATCCGGTGGAACGTCTGGTCTGAGCTGGTTATCTGTGTCATCACAGCACTGCAGGCAGGTCTGCTGCTCCTCATGGGCACCACAGGCAACATCTGGGTCTGCTACACGGCCTACGTCCTCTTCAGAGGCTTCTACCAGTTTCTGGTGCCTATTGCCACGTGAGTGTCAAATAGAATGGGTTTTAATCTCGGAATGAAAATACAAAACTATCTTCTTAATCCTCAGTTGAAACTGTGGTACAGCAGGAAGTTACATCTATGCATCTCAGGGACTGTGGGAAGGCAACAGATACATTTTAAAGTTTCCTAAACTGGAGCTTTGTTCTCACCCGTCTGGCCTGTGGTGATCAGTGTATCGTCTCTCCATAGTTTCCAGATAGCCTCGTCACTCACCAAGGAGCTCTGTGCCTTAGTGTTTGGCATCAACACCTTTTTGGGGACCATACTGAAGAGCATCATCAACCTGATATTTTCCGACAAAAGAGGCCTGGGGTTGGACGTGCAATCTCAGGTAAAACACTCACGCTGTTATTTAACAGTCCTAGGTACCAAAGTCAGTACTTTTAGGGACCTACTGAATTGCCTCTAAAGTATCAAGTATTGGAAATGCCTCGCCATGCAATATCCAATTTCAATACCGTAAGAGTACGTCTCATCAGAGTCAGTGAGCCGTTTAGCATGCAGCTTATTTTTGTAAAGTGTCCTTGGGTTTCATGAAATGCGCTACATAAATTTGTTGCTACCTCTAGCTACCTCTGCATTTATCCGCCGGTAAAGCTCCCGTTGGACGACACAATTCAGAAGGGTTGGATATCGGCAACTTTCCCTTAGGCTGAGAGATGGGTCACAATATTGCTTGATCATATTGATAACATTCCTAATTTAAAAAAATTTAAAATACTAACAAAAAGCATGCTGAATTTAAACATTTCTGTTTAACACTTAATATAACGTTCTTCACCTATCAACCCCAATGTTGACACATTGAAAAACACACAAATACTTTAAATAAGTAATGGGCCCGGGTCTGTCTTACAAACAAAGTTGCTAAATTTGGTGGTCCCGTCTCTTATTGGTGTATATTATAACATGTTTTATATTGATATTGATCAACTGAATTATTGCCCAGGCCTACTTTCCCTCTTTAGCATTTAGCTTAGCGCTGTAGAACCCATAAACAGCACTGGCTCTGGTGCTGGAGGCAGCACATCCACTGGTTGTTGACAATGTTCACATGATTCAACCTTAACACTTAAGATAATATCAAACAAGTTTAATTTTGTTTGAACGTCCAGTTGAGAAAAAGACTCGGACCGCATTTTATGACCGCCTTACACGCCCCCAACCAAAGCAAGACTCTCAGGATTTCAATCCAATATTGAGACATTTGTCTGCGACGGTGGAATCCCAGCAAAAGGAAGCCATGCAGAACAACGAATGGGAAGATAGTGTGCCGAGGTACCTGCCCTGATTATGGCCGTACACGCTAGGGAAAGGCAAGTTATTCATATCTCTGAGTGCTTTACATACAGAAATGACTTTTTAAAGAGGGCTTATGATCAGGGGGAAAATGCAGAGTACAATGAAAGTTGAATAGCTCTTTTCTCACAGGGCACTTTCTGACTTGTCAAACAGGTGTAACAAATAACAGTAATTGCTGGAATAGAGTGTATGTGATTAGTTTCACCTGTGTGTGTAACAACTTGGGCAACATCTAACTGGAATTGTTCTGCAATATTTGCTTTAACAGATACTGCGAGACAAGTGAAATCACACGTGTTTTTGATATTATTTAATGCAGTTGGCTCTGTTATTTACACTTCAGTTTTGTTACCTGTTATTTAAAGAATATACGTTATTTATGTGTTGGGGGGTAAGCTTTGGTCATCCTCCATTATTGATTTATGACTGAATTGTCTTGCATGTCTTAATATGTCTCTTTTTGTCTTTTTCTTACAGTTCCTGGTCTACTTTGTTTACTTCATCATTCTCACTGTTGTCTACTTTGTGTGTGCCGCTGTGGTCGTCATCCGGCAGTACAGAAATTGGCCCAGTGGAGGAGGCGGGGCCAGGGAACAGGCGGCGCCCACGGAGCTCAGCCCCATGGCCACAGATTCCGAGGCCGAACCTTTATCCAACGGCAGAAGTGCCAAAGCACAGTGACAAGAAACCTGTCTCGCCTTAAACCGGTTTCTTTCAGTATCTTGTCTAGATCCCAGGTTTGGCCACTAAGCTCTTCCGACTCAACGGGATCAATCCCTTTAACGCTCTAATGGTGATGGAGTGGTTTTAGTGTTAGCCGCTGAGCCTTAATTACAGAAGTGCCTCCTCGGACACCTGAAGCTCCTGTGCAACACTAGTCAGGAAGGCGTCTCGTGTCCGACGTCTTGGAAGAGTTGTTTTTTAGTTTATGATCAGACGCTGTAACTGAGAAGAGTAAATTCTACTTTTTTATTTTTGTATTTAACACACTACACCAAGTAGTACTAGGTTCTTATAGTGAGACAAATCCACTAAAACAGGGAGAGGGACCATTCATGTAATGGCCAGAACTTTGCCTTTTCTTGGTGTTATGTACAGAAAACAAAAAATGACTTCACATAGTAATCAATTACAGTTCAGGATTATACCATCCTGAACTGTCCTGTTTCAGTGACTCATGAATACTGTGTGACCTCTAAGTATTACTTTATGATACTCTACATTCTAAATACAACAGGAATCACACATTTTAGTTTCTTTTAGCACTGCTGTTATAATATTAGTTTTATGAGTATGTTTGTGCCATTTTGAGAAAAAAACAAGACCAAATTAGTGTAAATTGCTAGATACAGGTTTCCCCTTCTGCATTGATTATAATCACAAATGGTTTATTTGAAGCTGAGAACTGCAGATGGTATGCAGTGTTTTATGTAATGTAATTTATGCTGCTAAAGTTGCTCTTTGTGGTTTAGCAGCATCAGAATATTATATTGAGTTATCCGTGTTTGATTCATTGAAACATGCTGCAGAATATGTTGCTTTGGAGCATTCACATGTGGGAGTAGTTTACACAGATGTATGCCTAATTGACAATTGTTTTAAATGCACATCACTGATGTTGGTTATCCAATGTGATATTACTTAAGTGTTGATGTTAAGCCGTATCAGTCAGGTGATAGGATGAGGAAGCACCTGTGAGCAGTATTGCTGCCTTTGCCTCTTATTTTTCACTGTGTATTTTAAGTCCAAGAACAACTGTCTGTTTTTTTTGTTTTTTTAATTTACAATCAAAAACAGAAAGCACTAGTCATGGTCCTGTGGAGAACAGAAATGCAGTGTTACAAGATCCAGTGCAAATATAAAATTTCCATCTGCTTCAAGCAGCGGACCTTCTAACAGAGACACTAGTAGTGACTGAGGTTTGAGTTGGATTGAACTTACATTAAGAAGATATTCTTTAAACTTGATTGTAATCATTGCTGCGATTAAAAATGTAACTGAATCTGTCTGAATGCTGTAAAAAGAGAAACTGATTTCAATCAGATGTTAACTTTTTTTATTCACAAATAAATAGTCTTTGGTCAATTAAAAAGCTCCTTGATCTTTAACATTGTATGTGTTAACATAAATCTTTTCCCTGGTATTGAACTGTTGATTAATTGTTGATTCCAGGGATTTTTGCAGCTGAAAACCTTCTCACAAGAAAGCTTTTAGGAGTTAAAACACACTGTTCAGTGTCCAGTTTTATGAAGTATTAGATTTAACAGTGAGTTGTTTGGTCAGCTGCAGTTGCTGCTCAGCATGAAGACCTAGAACCCTCTGATTATTTGTTTTTCTGAGTTTCTTAGTAGGTCAGTATTCTTTTTATATATCTCGACACTGATGTGATGAACCCTCTCTAGTGTAAATCTAGTTCTAGTCTGACAACCTGCTGGAAGTTCTGTTTTTAACTGTACGTCTCCGAATCAAAAGACTCACCAGACTGAGCAGAGTAATCTGAGTCAGAACTGTATCGAGCTGTTAGCTAAATTTGCTGTCGCCCTATAGCACTGTCGTCCTTTCGAGTACACAGTGACTCAGCCGCACACCCAGATGATCACTCATTCAGTGTTGCATTTGCACCACATTATGTATTTGTGTTGTTGAAGCTGAATAGGTTTAGTGTACATTATATAAGTGTGGACCTTTGGTATGACTGTGATTCCATTGGCTGCCATTGTTACAGTTGAATACTTTCACTTAGAGCGGAAACATTGTAAATCCACTTGGGAAAAGAACTGCTCCACTATACACCTTAAAACCTGTTTAATCTTAACTTAGTAAGTAGATCAACTGAGTTTGACTTGTAGAAAATCAAATAGAGCCCTAAATGCTGCTCAGTTATTTAAAAGTACATTTAAGCAGACCGTACTCTAAGCTTGCAAAGGAAAACCTTTAACTGATATGTGCAGACTAGACACAACGCAGCTTGTTCATACACATGGTTGCTAGGTCTCTGCATATGTCCTCTACCTGCCTGTTGCAGTTTTAAAATGGCGATCTAACCCACGGTACACATGACAGATATTTTATCAATGACTAGTAAAATTGGTCCACTTGCTGCCCTCAAGTGGTTCAATTTCTGGACTATCTGACTTAATTTATAATTGTAATGTATGAATTTCAGCTACAACATAAATATCTAATTTAGTGCTGTATTTTCCTCTTGGAAAGATGGCTAAATTAGAAGAAAAAAAAGGTTAAAAGACATTGGTGTTTTGTTGTTTTTATTTTAAGTACAGCCCATATAAAACACTTTGTTCATACATCATTTATATCCTAAAACAAAAGGCTAACAGGGTATGAACAACTGAGGGCCTTCTGTGGAAACCTTGGAGCGTTTAGAACTTTTTACAACATAAAATGTCGGAGTCACAACTCATCCTTACGCAGCGCTGCTTTGTGTGTCCTGTAAAGACGAGTATCTCAAATCACTGGAATCACCTGAACGTCCTCAGTCAGTACATTGCAAAAGGCTAATTTGACCATTAAAAGTGGGGCTTTTTGTCAACAAACGCCTAAGATTTTAGCTGTATTGAAGTGCAACATATTTCAAACTACCAAAAAAGTGTGAAGTGCAAAAACACAAACGCACGCACACACGCACACACAACTCTGTTCTCCCACAATTTAAAGTAGAATACACATTCAAATACCAACATTCAAATATGTAGAGGAGTAAATGACATCTGGCAGTGACAATAAACATGACATAATAAAAGTTTGAAAGTTGAAATGAAACCTGCCAATATTTTCTTTACAACACACATAGTAGCTGTAGCTGAGGAGTCCGTGGTAAACGACTAGGACAACAATGCCTTGCCTGTTGGTTGACCTAACAATGACGTCTTTTTCCCCCCCTTTGCTGTCAGTCCAGTTCCTCCCCAGGCTGCCCTGGCCCTTGTCTAACACTGTGAGACACAAACCTGCTTTAATGAGCTAGAGGTCTTTGTCAGGTATGCTGACCCGCCTTTCACAGGAAAGAGCAGTTTCCTGTGTTAAGCTGTGAGGCCCCTCGTTGCCTCTATGGAAAATCCAGAAATGTCAGGAAGATCTGCGTCAAGTCTAAATTACATTCTGGGCTGTTAAGTTCTGCACTGCAACTGTAGTCGTTTTCATATCATGATTAATAACTTAAATATTGTCCTTCTTAGTGTCTTATAATACACAAGACTTAATGTAGATCCCAGCAGGTAATAGCTACTGGGCTAAACTCACGTATTTTGTTTAAAACGAGCAGCAGAACGCCAGCCTTAAAAAAAAAAAAAAAAGTGTCTTTAACAATCCACTTTTGGTCATTTTGTGTCTAAAATATATTTTTTGAAAATTAGCCTCAAGATACGTTCACTCTTTTCTTTGCTGTATTATTAGTTCTAGGTTTGAGGCATTGGAACTGACAACACTAGTGTTGGTAACAGAGAATAGACCGATCCCATGTGCACTTCACTGTGGGTCGTCTCGTTTTACACCTGACGTGTCCTGACTGACGTCTGGCCGCCTACGTCATTGGTGTCTCCTCTGCCAAGTGACAAAAAGAGAAGAAGAAGAGTCACAGTATATACACAGTATTAGCTAGTTATATGTCGTCGCTGTCGGTTGTAAACCTTGTATTTACAAAACCGTTGATGAGGCTAATTTGAAAACTTTTGATTGAGCCATTTCCCTTTAAACCCCGGACGTAAATGGTGACCAATTGCATTTAATTATGGAAAAAAAATCTAAATGATGAAATATGGAGATACAATGTTTCTGCTTGAGTTTGACATATGTGCTGTAAGTGCATAAAAAGTAAATTATTACATTTATTTCCCAGTATCTTACCGTCTTTTTGTCCCTTCTCTTGGGCAATGCTGCCATTAGATACGGGATCTCCTGCTGTTTTAATGATACAGACGTATGGATGTCAACATTTTCATCATAATAAAAAGATAAGAAAATACATAAGACCGGCTGTGGCTGAAACTTACATGTTCTACCGGGATTCTGCCAGAAGTCTGTAGTGGAGGACAACAGGACAGCAACATTAACAGAAAACACAGCACAGAAGAAGTCTGTTGTTATACATGTAAAGGTCCCCGCTGTTTGATTCTTAAGGCATAACTAGGTATAAATAATGAAGTTACTGACCTGCTTGCCATGGCATGGATGCTGCAGGGAATTACAGCAGATAATACGTCAAGAAAGTCAGCATTTATCTCTTTTTACTCAAAATGAACAGGAAAGAACTTCACCACCAGTAATCTCATTTGGAGTAAATATTCATCCAATCAGGTATTCGTTTGCCCTGTCTGCTTCTGATGAAATGTTGCAATTCACATTTTTGATCCTACATTTCCCCAAAGGCCTTTTTTTAGACATTAATTACAATTAGAATAATTCCCGCACTTGCACTGCTCCTTTTTCTTAAAACTCGTGCACACTTGTATTTTGTTTTTTTACCTTTTTATTAATTTAAAAGATGTCTTACCTTTTTGGAAGAACCACATTCCTAGAGGCAATCACACACACACACACGCAAACACACACACACACACGCGCACACAAACACACACACACACACACACACAGGTTTAAACTTACTTCTCACATTATTAGACAGAATAAAATACAAAAATGCAGACAAATCCTACACAAAATGTGCTTAATTTGATGTTACTAATATTGATAAGCATTTTAATAAAACAAGTAGATCCAGTGTCATGAGTTTTCACCTGCTTTACATCTGTGAATGCCAACCACCAGCAGCACGACAAACAACAGAACCACAAAGACTACGAGCCCTTTGGGGATGTTCGGTTCTCTTTCGGGTTCTGTCCAGTGACAAAAGAAGCAATAAGTGGACTTTATCAGCGCAGGTCAAACAGAGGACATTTAGCGTTGAAATTGGATGAGACAGTTCCTCACAATTCAAATGTTTTCAGCGTAATGAACTTACGATCGCTTTCGAAGAACGGGTTGGAGATAGGGTCGCTGCTCATCTGACTGACTGGATTCTCCAGCTCACAGCTGAACTTGTCTGTTCTGGAACTGTTGTCCTAGAAGTAGCGGGAAATAGTCAGTAACACCAAACATGTATACACACACCTGGTGTACCTCCTGTGTGTCAAACTCAGTGTCACCCCTGTGTGTAAATGTATTGAAAAATGATAACTGAGAGACTGAATTTGACAATTATTTGCATGAGAATAATTGAATTTTACGTACACTTTCTCTGACGATACCAGGTTACTGTAACTTATGAATAATTTGTGTTTGAAGGACGGCTGAAATATTTTAAAAGTGAGGATTTATGTTGATGAACATTACCGACTAACTCAATGCCTTACCAGGTCAATTCAAGTTATTTGTACTTCATTGAGAAAAAATGTACACGGTTAAAGGACAATTCTGACGCAAAATGATCCTAGGGGTTAATACAACATGTGTACAGAGGCGACCGTTCTCTGGGATATGTTTTCATACTAATCAAATGGGACCAGTTTTAGCGCAACCCGCTAATTAACTCCTAACGCTGACACGTCGTTTACAGTTCAGGGAACACAGAGGGTGAGCTTTTCTTCCATTGTTTCGCCGGTTTCTGATACCGTATGTGTGTCGCTTCTGACGACGTCACATGCAACTGTTATCTCATTGGTTACGCTGTTGAAAGGTCCGCGGCAACTAGGTCAAAGTTGAAATAATTTGAACTTTCGTGTGTAAAACTGGGGATTTAGGAATTGCACGTTGCATCCCACCAACAGTGACATGCATCATCGCACTATGCAAACCTTTGTAATGCGCTGCTCCTTAGATGAACCTGTCACATCGCTGCCTGACTTCCACCTGTAGGTGAACGGTTCAGCGCCTGTGGTGTCTCCCTCACAGGTCAAATTACAGCTGGTCCTCGCAGCATCACAGGATTTCCCAACAGTGGGTTTAGGAACGGAAGCTGAAGAAAAAAAAAAAAAAATTACAAATAGGTCATTAGAGTCACTTTTTTAGTTTCTTATTCCGATTTCCCAGATTTCATCACATCAGGAATTGAACTCAGGGAAACACACAACCACACTCATCAGCCTGACTAATGTAAAGTGTAATTCATGCACTTACAGATGACGATTAGATGAGTTGGATTCAAGTCCATGGCGTTGATTTCCGGTTTGTACAATCCAGTGTAATTTGGAGTCAGTCCTGTGATTGTCATCTCTCCACTTGTAATGTTGAGTTCACAGCGTACTTTAAACAAACGCCAACAGGGATGGTATTAGCTTCTCAACAGTCTGGAACTCACACCACCATTTAGCAATAATCAATCAAGACACCTTTGAGGAAAGCACATATTTGATCCCACAGATAACCAAAGAGAGTGAGCTGAACTCGGCTCAGGTTACCTTGGAACTTACCAAAAGGATCCAACTCCTTTCCAACCCACTGGACTGCAATGTTATTACCATGTCTCCACACTATGGTGTCGATGGCACCAGAGAAGGGACCCGGTTTGATGACAACATCATCGCCCACCTTTTTGTAGAGTAGAATCACTGCAGGGACAAAAAGAAGCTCAGTGTGGTTTTGTTTTAACATTAAAAAG
>NC_048430.1:7872037-7874051 GCF_013103735.1 Etheostoma cragini
ACACACTGTAAAAAACATCTCCTCACTATCCGCCAGCTGCCTGTCCCCGGAACACACTGTAAAAAACATCTCCTAACTATCTGCTAGCTAACCCTAACACTAACGTCAACAAGAAGTAATGTCACCCAACATCGCTTAGAGCACCTTTAAGTGGGCTTTTTTAGTCACCCGACTTTGGAAAGTAGGTGATGAAGATTAAGCCGTTCCCTTTAAGCACCAATTGGTTAATTTGGACTGTTGGTCCGACAACACAAGCAATTTAACGGATGTCAACTAGGCCCTGGGACATTGTGCTGATCAATATTCACTATTTTGTGACATTTGACAGACTAAACTGATAGGTGGGCGTAAATACCCTTGTCAATTTCAATGGTAACTTTATAAGAGAATTTGGGGGGTTTGAAAATGTACACATAGTGTGTTTATTAAAGGTCCATTCCAATATTTTTAGACACAGGCAGCAGCATTTAGACCTATGTTAAGGGAGTATACATTTTCAAAACATTTAATGTTTAAGAATTAAAAAAGGAAATGTAAAATACACTCAGTTTTGTTAAACTAGTTTCAGGAATGCTCTATTCTATTGCTACCTGTTTCCTCTCTAATCTCTTCTGCTCTGGTCTATTCCTAACGGTTCTATCTCTAATCTCTTTTGCTCTATTCTAGTCCTAACTGCCCCAGCTCTACTCTCTTCTAGTCCCAACTGCTTCTTCTCTAATCTCTTCTTCTAAATTGTATTCTTTTGAACAGCATTCTCTTCTCCTCCCAACTTCCTTTCTTCCGCTCTTTTCTATTTGATACTGTTAATAACTGTTTCTATTTCTACTCCCTTCTGCTCTGTAACTGTTTTTATGTATACTGATATTTTCCCCATACTATACCTTTATACATATTATATGCACAACTATGTTTCTATGGTACATATTCCACCCAACAATTATATCCTCTGTTCTACTGTACAACGCTATTCTAGTAGGCTACACTATTAGACCTACTAACTGGTGCATGGTAAACTAAGTAGTGAACCATGCAACAAATATGAAAAATAGATGCAGTACTGTATCTATTTTTCAATGTTCAATTGCTGCATTATTCTCTATTCTATTTCAAGTCCTCGCCCTCGTGCACTTTGCGTTGTTGACAGTTGACATTAGCTAGCATGTAAGGTAAATCTGGCTTAAGTGTAAGTTAGTTATAGCTGTATGCTGTTGTTTACCACTGGGTGGGGCCATGGATTTGGGGAAACTACCATACTGCGACACAATTTGCCCCATTGTAACCAACAAAAAGATAGTCTGAACCGTATGAAAAAAAGTGAGCTGAAAAGGCAAACTTTAAGCAATAAGCTTACCCGAGTCTGCGGACGCGACAGCCAATAAAACACACAAGCAACCGGCCAATATGATGGATGGCAAAGACGGCGACATGTCGCTGCTTCTGTTCGGCGCCAAGTCAAACATGTCGAGTAACGTTAAACAAACCCTATAAACATTATAGACTAAGTATGGTAGCTTAAAAAAACGAGTTTTCTCCCGGTGAGAAGCGGTTAGACGAAGCTGAAAGTGAAAGTTGAACAGAAACGAGCTCAACAGGCTCACAGACTCCGAGTGTCTCCGCCTCCTACGGGACATGCGCATTCTGTCCATCCATCCATCTTCGACCGCTTATCCGGTATCGGGTCGCGGGGGCAGCAGCTCCAGCAGGGGACCCCAAACTTCCCTTTCCCGAGCCACATCAACCAGCTCCGACTGGGGGATCCCTTATGCGCATTCTGTTCACAACATATTCATTAATCACCCAAATAGCTCCATACTCACCATAGATGTGTCCCTGGCCAACGCAATGACCAATGTAGTTAGTTTCTTTTAGCCAAATTAAAAAAAAGAAGATATTTAAACAAACAAAAACTATGTTGGCCGCCTAGTGTCCAGAGGTTATTACTGCAGCCAGACAACTTTAAAAACACCACTTTGTCTTGTCCGTCACTTCGTCCATAATTTAGTTACAGACTTTT